>NC_057810.1:574521120-574715290 GCF_018294505.1 Triticum aestivum
GCGGGCGGACACGTCCGGCCCGGCGCGGGGAAGATGGATCTGTTTTTTTTTAAACTAGGGTTTCGGACGGGGGAAGAAGAGATCCGAATGGGGGGGGGTATAAATAGGCATAGAGGGAGCTAGGAGAGTCCAAATGAGGTGCGGTTTTCGCCCACACGATCGTGATCGAACGCTCTAGGACATGGAGCAGAGTTTGGTGGGTTTTGGGCCAAATTTGGGGGGTGTTGGGCTGCAACACACACGAGGCCTTTTCGGTCCCTCGGTTAACCGTTGGAGTATCAAACGAAGTCCAAATGACCCGAAACTTGACAGGCGGTCTACCGGTAGTAAACCAAGGCCGCTTGGCAAGTCTCGGTCCAATCCGGAAATGTTTAAACCCCACACACGAAAGAAGACTAGAAATGACCACCGGAGGAGAACGAAGCGCCGGAATGCAAAATGGACAACGGGGAAAATGCTCGAATGCATGAGATGAACATGTATGCAAATGCAATGCACGTGATAACATGATAAGGGATGCACGAAAAAGAAAAACAACACACGGAGAGAAAGACCCAACCCGAGAAATAAATATAACTTAGCGCCGGGGACGGCAAGAGTTGGATACAAATATGGAAAGTATATCTGGGGCGTTACACCTTCACAGTCAGATTGGGCGCAATGTTCATGCTTATGTGGATGATATTGTAGTGAAATCCAGAGAGAAGGAAACTTTGATAGATGATTTGAAAGAGACCTTCAACAATCTCCGGGTCTACAAGATGATACTTAACCCAGCCAAGTGCGTTTTTGGTGTGCCAGCAGGCAAGCTCTTGAGTTTTCTGGTTTCTAACAGAGGCATTGAAGCTAATCCAGAGAGGATCAAGGCCACTACCTCCTTGGCAAAGTCGGCGTGTATCAATGATTTTCAATGTCTGGCGGGTCGTATTGCTGCCTTAAGCCAGTTCATAAGCCGGTTGGGTAAGAATGCTATACCACTGTACCAGATGATGAAGAAAACATATCACTTTGTCTGGAGTGATGCTGCTAATGATGCGTTTAAATCTTTGAAGAAACAGCTAGCTGAGCCACCAGTCCTCGCTGGTCCTATTGATAAGGAGCCGTTGTTATTATATGTGGCTACTAACGCCCAGGCTGTCAGTGTAGCAATTGTGGTGGAACGGAAGGAAGCAGGAAAGGAATATCTGGTTCAACGACCGGTTTACTATATCAATGAAGTGCTTATTGAGTCCAAGCAATGGTATCCGCACTGGCAGAAGCTCGTATATGGGGTGTTCATGGCTAGTCGGAAGCTTAAGCAATATTTTTTGGGTCACCCCATCACTGTGGTTAGTTCTACTCCCTTAGGGGATATTATTCAAAACAGAGAAGCCACAAGTCGGGTAGCCAAGTGGGCCATTAAGCTTGGACCTCATGGTTTGAAGTATATGCCTCGCACGGCCATCAAGTCTCAAGCACTTGTGGATTTCATCAATGACTAGACGGAGCTACAGCTGCCGGAAGAGAAGCCAGATAACACATATTGGACTATTCACTTTGATGGGTCCAGGCAATTGGAAGGCTCGGGGGCTAGAGTTGTCTTAGCTTCCCCTCAAGGTACCAAGTTTTGTTATGTTTTAAGGTTGATGTTTCCCTGTACTAACAATGCAGCTGAGTATGAAGCCTTGCTCCATGGTCTTCAGATGGCTAAGGAGATGAATTTAAGCCGGGTGAGATGTTTCGGTGACTCAGACTTGGTGGCTCAGCAAGTTTCAGGCAAATGGGATTCTAAGGACCCACTCATGGCGGCTTATTGCTGTGAGGTTGACGCTATTTCTGGGCACTTCAAGGGCTATCAAGTGGAACACATTGATCGCAAGAAAAATGAGGCGGCTGATGCCTTAAGCCGGTTAGGGTCCCAGCGTAAGCCGGTGCCACCTAACACTTTCTTGGATATTCTGCATAACCCTTCTGTCAAATTGCCTACAGAGGAAGATCTGGCTATTCCTGACCCGGAAGCACAATTAGTGGCGGCTCTTCATGCGATTCATGATTGGACAGTTCCATATTTGGTTTATATGACCCAGGGCGAGTTACCTGAGGATGAAATTTTGGCCAGGCAGATAACCCGACGGTCTAAATCGATGACAATTGTCAACAGAGAGTTACACCATTGCAGTGCTACTGGGGCGTTTCAATGTTGTGTATCTCCTAAAGAGGGTCGTGAAATTTTCTGTGAGATTCATGAAGAGGATTGTGGTCATCACGCCGGTTCTAAGTCTCTTGTGGCTAAAGCTTTTCATCATGGATTTTATTGGCTGATGGCTCATGCTGATGCAGAGGATTTGGTTAGTAAATGTGATGGTTGTCAGAAATTTTCACGACGAGCTCATGTGCCGGCTCAAGAGTTGAGGATGATTCCAATTACTTGGTCGTTTGCAGTCTGGGGGATTGATATGGTTGGGCCTTTCAAAAGGTCCAAGGATAAAAAGATCCATCTTTTGGTGGCACTTGAAAAATTCACAAAGTGGGTTGAAGAAGAGCCGGTCAGTAAATGTGACGCGGCAGCAGCGGTTCAATTCATCAAAAAGGTGATTTTTCGCTTCAATTTTCCCCACAGCATTATAACTGATAATGGCACTAATCTGTCCAAGGGTGCTATGAAAGAGTTTTGTCAACGTGAGCATATTCGACTTGACGTATCGTCGGTAGCTCACCCCCAATCCAATGGTCAAGCTAAAAGAGCCAATCAAGAAATTTTGAAAGGCATCAAGCCCCGGCTTATGGTTCCTTTGCAGAGGACACCGTGTTGTTGGGTGGAAGAATTACCTTCCGTGTTATGGAGCATCAATACTACCCCAACAGATCTACAGGTTACACACCTTTCTTCATGGTTTATGGAGCAGAGGAGGTTCTCCCTAGTGACATCCGTCATGACTTGCCCCATGTAACGGCTTATGTTGAAGCTGACAATGAGAAAGCACGTCAGGATGCACTTGACCTGTTAGATGAGGAGCGTGACCTCGCGGTGGCTCGTTCGGTGATTTACCATCAAGATTTATGCTGTTACCACAGCTGTGGGGTTAAAACCAGAACCTTTCAAGAAGGTGACTTGGTGCTTCGGCTTATCCAAGATCAATCTAATATGCACAAGCTATACCCACCTTGGGAAGGGACCTTTGTGGTCAGCAAAAATCTGAACAACGGGTCATACTACCTTATCGATGTTCGAGATCACAAGGACTCACGTACGTCGGAGGATGAGACCCACAGGCCATGGAATATTGCCCATCTTCGACCGTATTACACCTGAGGCACCGGCTCCTGTGACGCACATATTTTCGACAATGTATATATTATGATGAATATAATAAAGCCGGCATGCCTGATATTTCAGGGCCTCTGTCGTTTTACTTCTTCAAAACAGAGACTTTATTATCATCTTAGTTAAAGAGGCTTGATGCCCAAATTAGAGGGACCAAAGAGAGTTGGATGCACAACACAGCTCAAACCTAGGTAACCGCTGAGCACAACTCTGAAATATATCACTTTGGGATTTCTTGTTCAAAGAACATAGCTGAAATTACCCTCTTGATAGGCATGGATGCCAGGTGTATTCACCAAAAATATGGGTTATCCGGCCTGTATCCAAGATGCTCTTCGACCAGGTAATCCTGGATGACCCGCCATGTTCTTAACAAGTTAATATTTTAAAGAGACCCTCAACTTGTTAAGGTTAAGAATTTGCTTGGGTCATGCAAGAGTCGGATTACAGTACACAAGGAGAAGCTCAGGCTGATAAGCCGCCTTCTTTGAAACTTGGTTAAACTGGCCTGTTTTGCATGATTCTATTCCAACCCCTTCATACTCTCGATAAGTTAATCTTTTAAAGACCCTGAACTTATCCAGGTTAAATTTCGATTGGGTCATGTGAAAGCCTGCTCACAAAAAGCGCGGATACTCCAGTGGCTATCATGCTATTTTCATTGAAGAAGAAAATTTTGGCTTGGCGGCCTATCATATTTTTTGGTTTTCTTTTCCGTCTTGGATTTATATCACTTCCTTTTTTCTTACCATATGGTTATTACAAGCTGGGCCAAGCAGCCTTGTCTATATCTCATATTAGAGCATTGTTGAGTTTTTAACCCAGTCGACAATATGTGACAATTGAACAGAGCATTATGTGTTCAAAATCTGGGTTATCACCCTTACTGCACATGTATCATAAGCCAACAGTACAATTAAATATCACATGTATGATACTTTTTGTTGTGCTTTTATAGGGTTATGATTAAACCTGACCTGATCATGAACTATTTTAGTCACCAGTGTCTTTTATATGGGATATTATGACCCGCCCTGCGGTAAACCGCCAAGGCTATTGTGATATGTTTGTATGCAGGATAATGCTAAATCTAATTGACGCTATCATAAGCATAAAGCGGTAGTTCTTCAATTGGTGGATCAACAGTGTTGCGCAGAACAAAACATGCACGATGGCACGGCAGATCAAAGTTTTTACTAGCCTATTACATGACTCAATGAGCCAAAATGATTGTGTTTTCAGAAGATCAAATAATATGAACTGCCGAGCGGATCAACTTTCTTGGCCTTGATGGCTTGAAGCTTCTGGATCATCCTTCTCCGGTTCTTCGTCCTCCTCTGCTGCCTGGAAGTTTGGTGATGACCAATCAATGCCACACAAGGCTTGGAATTCAGCTTCGTCATCTATAAGCTCGGACAGTTCAACTTTAGGAGCGAAAGTGTGCTTACGGATTGGGGGAATTAGATCCATCACTTTATAAGCCGGCGTGGGCAGCTTCTGATTCTCCATGTCATAAGCCGGTTGGTATCTTGAAAGATCTGTTTCATTTCCAATCAGGCTAGTCAGGGGACGTATCAGCAAAGTCTTTCTTCTCAAAGGGAGTGCCATCTTCTTTTAAGCTTGGATACCCGGTAGCTATATCGGCCGGGTCTAGCTCTACTAGCCATGCCTTGGCCCGACTTAAAGTTGTTAGAGCACGGGCTCTTGCGGATGATTGCTTCATCTTGTTAATCCTCTCAGGAAGAACAGAAAGATTTTTTCAAGACATCACTCAAGAGAGTAGGTGCTTGATTAGTTGGAGAAATTGTGGCCAGTGCGCACTGAGTTCCAGTATATAACTGTTCAACAAGTGTATAAACAGCCTTGAGCTTCACAAGCATCTCTTGACTAAGACTGTTGCTCCTGGGACCTGAATAATAATTATGAATTGGTTAGAGGCGATTTATACCATCAAGGAAGAGATTTAAATTTGATACTAACAAGCGACTCACCAAAGATAGCAGAAACCATCTAGGTTACATGGTGTTTTAAACCGGTAAGCTCAGTGGTCACCTCCCGAAGAGCCGCCTCCGCCTTTTCAGCCCGCTGTGTCAAGGCAGTTTTCTCTTCAGCCCAGGTGTTTCTTTCAGCCTCAAAGCTAGTCTTCAGTTTTTCTGTTTCAGCCAATCTAAATTGGAATTTTGAGTCCGCTTTCCGGGTCTTAGATTCTTGGTGCTCCAGCCGGGTTTTCACATCAGTCAATTGCGATTGAAGTTGAGAAGTGGTGTCCTGCATATACACCGGTTCAAAATCATGTTCATATTTGGGTTACAGAAATGAAGTCCCAAGCCTTTTGCAAAGAACAACACTTGGCACTTGGGGGCTAATGCCTGCCGAAAAAATTATTCATACAACGACTTATGTGAATAAGTCCCAAGCACTTTGCAAGCAAGAGTACTTAGCACTTGGGGCTAATGCATATTGCTTGTGTCTTCTTACTACTTTATGATGACCCGTTCGTGCTGCATACAATCACAACGGCTCATGAGGGCTACACAAGTAAGCTTTGATTTATAACAATGATGAACAGGACTGGCTCATTCATGCTGATTAAACCGGCCCTTGGGGGCTACAGATGCATCGTTAATTACTAAAGATCTGCTTTAACTCGGATAAGTAAGCAGATGTTGAAAGATTCATTTCAAGGGTACTATTTATACTGATGGTTATTCTAAGTGAAAGCACAAGTGCTCCCTGGGTGATTTTGGTAATTAATGTCAACATATCTCTTGTTGGACTAACACTTTTACCTAGTATGTTTCAGATAAGTTCAACAATGAAGTGGCATGGACTAAAGGATGTGGAACCCCTTCAAGATGCTAAGGATGAAGGATTGGCTCAAGCTCAAAGCTCAAGACTCCATATTTTATATTTTAGTGATCCAAGATCACATTGAGTCTATAGGAAAAGCCAATACTATCAAGAAGGGATGAGGTGTTGCTTAAAGAGGTTCTTGCTCAAAGTGCTTAGTGATATGCTCCAAAACCCTCAACTACTTTCTCACATCCACATATGACCTAAACCAAAAGTCAAACTCAGCCCCACCGATTCTTTCTATCTGGCGCCACCGAGTTCAGATGTCATAGCCACTGCCACAAGCCCTAGGCAAATCGGTCTCACCAATAGGGATCTCGGTCTCACCGAGATGGGATTGCACTCTTTGTATATCCATTACCAAACTCGGTCTCACCGAGTTTGTGTAACCATTCCTACCGAGATTGCAATGTAAACTCTCTGGTTCCTTTTTGTAACATTTCGGTCTCACCGAAATGAGCAAACCGGTCCCACCGAGTTTACCTGACCAACTCTCTGGTTAGCTTATTACCAAAATCGGACCCACCAAGTTTGTCTAATCGGTTGCACCGAGATTACGTTCTGCCCTAAGCCTAACCATATAGGTCCTACCGAGTTGCATGTCTGTCCCACCGAAAGTCCTAACGGTCACTAGATTTGCTGAATCGGTACAACCGAGTTTCTCAATTCGGTCCCACCGAGATTGGCAAGTTGTATGTAACGGTTAGATTTTGTGTGGAGGCTATATATACCCATCCACCTCCTCTTCATTCGTGGAGAGAGCCATCAGAACGAACCTACACTTCCAACTTACATTTTCTGAGAGAGAACCACCTATTCATGTGTTGAGACCAAGAAATTCCATTCCTACCATATGAATCTTGATCTCTAGCCTTCCCCAAGTTGCTTTCCACTCAAATATTCTTTCCACCAAATCCAAATCCTGTGAGAGAGAGTTGAGTGTTGGGGAGACTATCATTTGAAGCACAAGAGCAAGGATTTCATCATCAACACACCATTTGTTACTTCTTGGAGAGTGGTGTCTCCTAGATTGGCTAGGTGTCACTTGGGAGCCTCCAACAAGATTGTGGAGTTGAACCAAGGAGTTTGTAAGGGCAAGGAGATCGCCTACTTCGTGAAGATCTACCGCTAGTGAGGCAAGTCCTTTGTGGGCGACGGCCATGGTGGGATAGACAAGGTTGCTTCTTCGTGGTCCCTTCTTGGGTGGAGCCCTCTGTGGACTCGCGCAGCTGTTACCATTCGTGGGTTGAAGTCTCCATCAACGTGGATGTACGATGGCACCACCTATCCGAACCACGACAAAAACATCTGTGTCTCCAATTGCGTTTGATTTCTCCAATCCCATCACTTTACATTCTTGCAAGTTGCATGCTTTACTTTCCACTGCTCATATACTCTTTGCATGCTTGCTTGATATGTATTGTGATTGTTAAACTTGTGCCAAAACTCCACTTAAACTTAAAGAAATTAAAAACTGCAACTTTTGGTACTTAGTGTCTAATCACCCTCCTCTAGACACCTCTTCTCGATCCTTTCAATTGGTATCAGAGCTTTGGTCTCCATTGCTTTGGTTTAATCACCATTGGAGGAAGATGGATGAGTCTACTTCGGGGAGTCTTAGACATAGAGTGCCTATACTTGACGGAGAGTATTTTCATGAGTGGAAAAATGAGATGCTTGTGATTTTCAATCAATATCATTTGAACAAGTACATTGCTAGCCCTTGTGCACCTCAGGTTGATCCTATGCATCCTACCCTTGATGAGTCAATTGACATGATCAGGAATCTTAGAACTGTTAATCTATCACTAGAGGCTTGCCTAGAAACTTGATTGGAAACTTGCCTACTCTTGAGTGTGCCTACACTATATGGAAATTTCTTGAGGAACAATTTCCGGATTATTCCTTGAAAAATCTAGATGAAATTCTTCATAAGTCTATTGCCTTGAGTAAGATGAATTCCAATGATCCTATGTTTAGTGATTGTCTATTCGGACTTACAACTCTTATGCGTACCAAAGGAAATGTTGGAATTATTAGTGACATTATTTCTGAAGCTATTAAAATTCATAAAGAAGATCATTGTCAAACTCATTCTAACGAATCACCCTCTCAAGGAATTGATCCACCACATGACCATGTTGAACATGGATACTATGATGAGGATGATGATAGTGACTTTGATCTTGATGATGCAATGAGACACTTTGGTCTTATGGAAAATCTTCGGGGATATATGGCATGAGGAAAGGAATGGGTTCTTGACAGTGGATGTACCGATCACATGACCGGAGATAAAGATATGTTTCGTGAGCTTGCTGAAAACGATGGTCCTCGAAAGTATGTCACTTTCGGTGACAACTCAAAGGGTAAGGTGGTTGGCCTCGGTAAGGTGGCCATCTCACATGATAGCTCCATTCAAAATGTTATGCTCGTCGAATCTCTTGGCTACAACTTACTTTTAGTATCTAGACTTGCTGATTTTGGTTTCAATGTCCTATTTACTGAAGTAGATTGCCAAGTGTTTCGTAGAGATAATCATAAAATGGTCTTTACCGGTATATGTAGAGGTGATCTTTACATTGTTGATTTCACTAAAAAGGCTCAACCTAGAACTTGCTTTATTGCTAAATCCTCTAAAGGTTGGTTATGGCATAGACGATTAGGTCATGTTGGCATGCGAAATCTTGACAAGCTTATTAAAGGAAATCACATCCTTGGTGTTAACGATGTCATATTTGATAAGGATAGACTTTGCAGTGCTTGTCAAGCAGGCAAACAAGTTGGAGGAAGGCATCCCGTAAAGAACATCATGACCACAAGGAGGCCACTCGAGCTACTTCACGTGGATCTCTTTGGTCCCAACGCTTACAAGAGTCTCGGTGGAAATTCTTTTGGTCTAGTTATAGTTGATGATTTTTAAGATTTACGTGGGTGTTCTTTCTCGATGACAAATCGCAGGTCCAAAAGATCTTCAAAAACTTCGCTAGGAAGGCCCAAAATCAATTTGAAGTGAAGATCAAGAAGGTTCGCAGCGACAACGGAACGGAGTTCAAGAACGCAAATGTGGACACCTTTCTTGACGAAGAAGGAATTTCACATGAGTTCTCGGCTACGTACACGCCTCAACAAAATGGAGTTGTTGAGAGGAAGAACCGGACGCTCATCGAAATGGCAAGAACGATGCTTGATGAGTACAAAAGGCCGAAGCACTTTTGGGCAGAAGCGGTTGAGACTGCTTGTCATGCAACAAATCGCTTGTATCTTCACAAGCTACTCGGCAAGATGGCATACGAGCTCCTCACCGGTAACAAACCCCAAGTTGGATACTTTCGAGTATTTGGCTCAAAGTGCTACATTCTTGATAAGCATCGTCGTTCTAAATTTGCTCCTAAGTCTCACGAAGGTTCCTACTTGGTTATGGCTCAAACTCTCACACTTACCATGTCTACAACAATTTCACCTGAAAGGTTTAAGAAATGGTAGATGTGAAGTTTGATGAATCTAACGGCTCGCAAGTAGAGCAATTGCCAATTGATGTAGGAGACAAAGACCCATCGGAAGTAATCCAAGACTTGTCTATTGGCAAGATTCTTCCAACGGAGGTGAAGGAGAGTAACTTGTCCATCCAAGTGGAAGCTTCTACCTCACGACAAGGTGAACCTAGAGTTGATCCGGAAGCATCCACAAGTGGGACACACCAAGACGAAGGAAATGAGGAAGTACACCAAGATGAACATCAACAACCTCCTTCTCCACCACGACAAGAGAATGACAACGTCAACAACAATGAAGAAGGCCAAGAAGAAGAACAAGATGAAGAAGATGTTCAACCAACACCCAAGCAACAGCTTTCACGAGTTCGAGCAAGAATTGCTAAAGACCATCCCATCGAGCAAATCTACAATGATATCCAAACCGGGAGAATCACTCGCTCTAAAACTCGTTTAGCTAACTTTTGTGAACACTATTCATTCATCTCTAGCATTGAACCTATGAAGGTTGAAGAAGCATTGGAAGATCCGGACTAGATAAACACTATGCATGAAGAGCTACACAACTTTGAGAGGAATCAAGTTTGGACATTGGTTGAGAAGCCCGACAACAACTGCAACATCATCGGTACCAAATGGGTGTTTCGCAACAAGCAAGATGAAGATGGACAAGTAGTTCGCAACAAAGCACGTCTCGTCGCCTAAGGCTACACACAAGTCGAAGGTATGGACTATGGTGAGACTTATGCTCCCGTTGCTAGACTTGAGTCCATTCGCATCTTACTTGCCTATGTTAATCACCATGATATCGCCTTGTACCAAATGGACATTAAAAGTGCTTTTCTAAACGGTGAAATAGAGGAGGAAGTCTATGTTAAACAACCTCCCGGCTTTGTCAATCCTAAGAAACCTAATCATGTTTACAAACTTCACAGAGCTCTTTACGGACTTAAACAAGCTCCTAGAGCTTGGTATAAATGCTTGACCAAGTTCCTTATTGAAAAAGGCTTTGAAATTGGAAAAATTGATTCTACACTTTTTACTAAAAGAGTCGATGGAGAATTATTTGTATGCCAAATTTTTGTCGATGATATTATATTTGGATCAACTAACCCTCATTTTAGTGAGAAGTTTGGAAAGCTAATGTCAGAGAAGTTTGAGATGTCGATGATGAGTGAACTCAAATTCTTTCTTTGGTTGCAAATCAAGCAAACTAAGGAAGGTACTTTTGTCTCTCAAACGAAGTACACCAAGGACTTATTCAAGAAGTTCAATATGCAAGAATGCAAAGGTATGTCTACACCCATGCCTACTAGTGGACATCTTGATTTGACCAAAGATGGTGAACCGGTTGATCAAAAGGTCTATTGCTCTATGATTGGTTCATTATTATACCTATGTGCTTCACGTCTCGATATTATGCTAAGTGTGTGCATGTGTGCACGATATCAAGCTGCACCTAAAGAATGTCATCTTAAGGCCGTGAAAAGGATAGTGAGATACTTAATTCATACACCAAATTTTAGCATTTGGTATCCTAAGAGGGCCTCTTTCGATCTTGTTGGCTACTCCGACTCGGACTATGTCGGTGACAAGGTTGATAGAAAGTCCACTTCGGGTACTTGTAAATTCCTTGGTAGATCTCTTGTGTCTTGGTCTTCCAAGAAACAAAACTCGGTATCCTTATCCACCGCCGAAGCGGAATACATTGCCACCGGTTCATGTTGTGCTCAATTACTTTGGATGACCCAAACTCTTAAAGATTATGGGATATATGTGAAACATGTTCCATTACTTTGTGACAATGAAAGTGCTATCAAGATTGCTCACAATCCCGTGCAACATTCTCGAACTAAGCATATTGAAGTTCGTCATCATTTCATTCGAGATCATGTTGCCAAAGGGGACATTAATCTTAAGCATGTTTGCACCGAAAAACAATTAGCGGATATTTTCACTAAACCTCTTGATGAGAAAGTGTTTTGCAGGTTGAGAGGTGAATTGAACATCATTGATGCTTCAAACTTGGAGTAGGAACTCCATTTGATACATGCAAGACATGAGCCTATGACTAATCCTTGATATTTCTCTTATGATGACAATCTTACGTCTTGGATACATTTGCACCTTGCATGTTATCTAACCCTTGTAGGTACTTGGATGAATCTAAATCTATGAGATTTCAACTCAATCACATCTTGAGCAATCTCTACATCACCAAGTGTCTACATAATGGTGGTTGAAGACAAGGAAGCACGAAACCATTCAAACATATCCTTTGACAAATTTATTATTCAGATTCATGATTGTCATCTTGGATACACAAGTGCTCTTCCTTGCAAAAACTAACCCATGTAGGTAGATGGACTCAAATTCCAAGTGGTGCTCCCAACTCTTGATGAGCTACATCAACCTTAAGCAACTCACACAAGTTCAACTAAATGATCATGACCAACACCACCACCCAAGGTATGTTATTCCATCTTAGAGAAGCTTTACTCCTAGTCATGAGTCAAAGCAACTCGACAAGATGTGAATACATCAAGATGCTTAAACGAAAAATGGTAACCCCATTTTGAGCTTAAACGATGAGTATGACCTATGATCAAGTGATCTCACTTGACTCCTAAGTCAATATACTCTAACATTGGTGACTTTGTCGCCAACCATTTCTAGATGAAGTTCTCTTGTGTTCTTTTCTGTGCTCTTGCATTTTTCTCATGCATATTTGTTTCCCCTCTCAGAAAAAACTTCATCTAGATTTCCTTTAAGTTTCTTCTCTTTTATTTTCTGTTCTGCATTCCCTGCATCTAATTCCTTGCAAATCCTTATGAGATCTTACTTGTCTAGTGAGCTGAGGTGACAAGTGTTTTCTCTGTGATGAACTCGGTCACACCGGTATATTGCCTTCGGTCCAACCGAAACCTTTCGGTGCAACCGAAGCATATAACTCGGTGCCATCGAATTCACTACAGGAAAGACATTTTGCCACTTGTTCCTGCATTACTTTTGATCCAGCTACACTCAATGAATCTTGTCCTCTACTAGCATCACCTTTAATTTGTCGCTTTGTGCTATGACTCAAGGACCAAACCCACTCACGACAAATTCCAGAAGACCCTTCTTGGAAATTGATGTCAAATGGGGAGAGAGAGATCACATCAAAGCTTAATCATATCTCTAGGGGGAGAGAACACTCAAGGATGCCAGGTGCTTGGTGCTCAAGAGGAGAGATGTTACACGTCTTCTAGAGGGGAAAGACATGTTCATATGTGCTTATTTGCATTAGCTCTGTTCATTTGTCTCTTTGAGCTGTGATTTTCTGTTCCCTATCTTCTCCCAGTATCCCATGCTAGATTTAGGGGGAGCAAGACATTCAAGGGAAAGAAATTTTTTAAATTCATTGCACATCTTTACCTTTGGGGACATGTCTATATCCAATGTGGTACTTGGTACTCACTCTCTACATGGCATCCCAGTCTTGGTACTCTTGTGGTTTCTTCTTGTTTGCTCTAGCTAGCAGATGCATCTATGTTATCTAACCTTATTTTCACAGGTTCATTCCATCCTAAGCCAACTCAAGACCACAAGGTAAGTATATGCATCACAGTCATGTGAATGAGGAATTCTTGCTGATGTACATACTGTTTGCAAGAAGGACTCATGAGCATGAAGGTACATTTCCCACAATTCTTTGCTCTAATGCATATAGCCAAGATACATGTAACACATTGCCTACTCTGTCATAATTATGCATTCATATTCCATATTCACATGATTGCATACATATAGGGCGAGCCCATGCATGTTACATGTCTTTCCAAAGCCTTACTTGGTATTCACTATATATCCTCTATCTAAAGCTTTGATGTATGTTGTTATCAATTACCAAAATGGGGGAGATTGAAAGCACAAGTGCTCCCTGGGTGATTTTGGTAATTAATGTCAACATATCTATAGTTGGACTAACACTTTTACCTAGTATGTTTCAGATGAGTTCAACAATGAAGTGGCATGGACTAAAGGATGTGGAACCCCTTCAAGATGCTAAGGACAAAGGATTGGCTCAATCTCAAAGCTCAAGACTCTACATTTTATATTTTAGTGATCCAAGATCACATTGAGTCTATAGGAAAAGTGCTTAGTGATATGGTTCAAAACCCTCAACTACTTTCTCACATCCACATATGACCTAA
Organism: Triticum aestivum; assembly: GCF_018294505.1. Classification (NCBI taxonomy): domain Eukaryota; kingdom Viridiplantae; phylum Streptophyta; class Magnoliopsida; order Poales; family Poaceae; genus Triticum; species Triticum aestivum. Next base: position 574,534,968 of record NC_057810.1, read on the forward strand.
ACCAAAAGTCAAACTTGGCCCCACCGATTCTTTCTATCCGGCACCACCGAGTTCAGATGTCATAGCCACTACCACAAACCCTAGGCAAATCGGTCTCACCAATAGGGATCTCGGTCTCACCGAGATGGGATCGCAATCTCTCTGTATATCCATTACCAAAATCGGTCTCACCGAGTTTGTGTAACCGGTCCTACCTAGATTGCAATGTAAACTCTATGGTTCCTTTTTGTAACATTTCGGTCTCACCGAAATGAGCGAAACGGTCCCACCGAGTTTACCTGACCAACTCTCTGGTTAGCTTATTACCAAAATCGGTCCCACCGAGTTTGTGTAATCGGTCTCACCGAGATTACGTTATGCCCTAAGCCTAACCATATTGGGTCCTACCGAGTTGCATGTCGGTCCCACCGAAAGTCCTAACGGTCACTAGATTTGTTGAATCGGTTCAACCGAGTTTCTCAATTCGGTCCCACCGAGATTGGCAAGTTGTGTGTAATGGTTGGATTTTGTGTGGAGTCTATATATACCCCTCCACCTCCTCTTCATTTGTGGAGAGAGCCATCAGAACGAACCTACACTTCCAACTTACATTTTCTGAGAAAGAACCACCTACTCATGTGTTGAGACCAAGAAATTCCATTCCTACCATATGAATCTTGATCTACAGCCTTCCCCAAGTTGCTTTCCACTCAAATATTCTTTCCACCAAATCCAAATCCCGTGAGAGAGAGTTGAGTGTTGGGGAGACTATCATTTGAAGCACAAGAGCAAGGAGTTCATCATCAATACACCATTTGCTACTTCTTGGAGAGTGGTGTCTCCTAGATTGGCTAGGTGTCACTTGGGAGCCTCCGACAAGATTGTGGAGTTGAACCAAGGAGTTTGTAAGGGCAAGGAAATCGCCTACTTTGTGAAGATCTACCGCTAGTGAGGCAAGTCCTTCGTGGGCGACGACCATGGTGGGATAGACAAGGTTGCTTCTTTGTGGACCCTCCTTGGGTGGAGCCCTCCGTGGACTCACGCAGCCGTTACCCTTCGTGGGTTGAAGTCTCCATCAACGTGGATGTACGATAGCACCACCTATCGGAACCATGACAAAAACATCCATGTCTCCAATTGTTCTTGATTTCTCCAATCTGATCTCTTTACATTCTTGCAAGTTGCATGCTTTACTTTACGCTGCTCATATACACTTTGCATGCTTGCTTGATATGTATTGTGATTGTTAAACTTGTGCCAAGACTCCACTTAAACTTAAAGAAATTAAAAACTGCAACTTTTGGTACTTAGCGTCTAATCACCCTCCCCCTCTAGACACCTCTTCTCGATCCTTTCACTAAGTCTACAACATATTCAATCCTACCATACACAATAGACTTGGGGGCTAACAGGATGTGCATAGCTCAGTAAAGAAGGATTTTATACCTTATATTTTTGATGCATCTGCTTCACCATTTCAACTTCAAGGTCGCGGCTGGTGTGCACTTGATTGAGATAACCAGAGAATACTTCACTAACGCTCAGTTGAGAGTAGTTGGCAACGTCAAATCTCACTTTTCGTTTCTCAATATATACTTCTTTGGCGGAGTGTTTGGCCAAGACAGTAGGTCTTCCCGGCTCTCTAAAGCCGGTGCTGGGAAGCATCACATCATCGACATGTGTTTCAGCCGGTTTTATTGGGCTTGATGATTCAATATTCAAGGGATTGTTGTTTGTATGGTCAATGGAAGGGTCAGGAATTTTTGGTGGAACATCACGAACAGGTTCTTCTGGTTGTGGGACGGAGGTGTCAGACACTGGAATTTGTTCTTCCGGTTCAGGAACTTTGGGGTCTTCAGCCGGTTTGTTCACCTTTGCCTTCTTGCTAGGCTTGGCATTTCCACTACATGGGTCGTGAGAGGTCAGTATAAATATAAAGGAGCATAAGGAGACAAATAATAAGTAATTGTTATTACCCAGGAGCAGTTTTGAAAGCCGGCAGCTGGGACTGTGATGAGTCACCGGAAGAGGAGCAAGAAGTCTCCTGATAATTTGAATCGGAAGAATTAAGTGGCTGGCGAATGAGACCCGCCAAAGGATAAAAAGAGTTTAAAGTTGGGATGACCTCGTTTCAACATTTCCCCGGAGCTGGAGTATTTGGTAAACCGGAAGATAATTCTTCACCTCCGTTGGTCCAAGTCTGTTGCCGACTCTCGTGCTGATGTTGCTTTAAAAGAAAGTGAGGATCCAGATGAGCTAAGGGGTGTGAAAAGCTTACTTTCCGGGTTACTCTTCAAATTTTCTGTCTTGGCAAAGGCTTGGAGTCGGAGGAAATGATAGTTACCTCTTCTTCGCCAGCTTGACTGGGCCCCATGTCATCCTGATGATAATCAATGTCAATAAGATAGTTGAAAAAGGAGCCAAGAGAATCAAGAGGTACCTCCGACTCAGAGTTGTCGTCCAGGTCAAACAACTCGGAAGTACTTGATCTCTTCTTATTCTTGGCGGTTTTCTTGGCGGCTTTCTTGGCAGCCCTGGCCTTTTTGGCAGCTTCATGGTCATATTTCTTTTTCCAAAAATCAAAGTCAGCCTGTGAAGTCGTCAAAGTTGAGTTAATAGAATATTGGAGTGGTGAAGGTAAAGTAAGTAATTTAAAAACTCACCTCTGGTGGCGCGTTAAGTTTGCAGAAAGGGTTCAGACCCACTTTGCTGCAGTCCTCTGGATCTTCATTCAGAAGGCTCCTTGTCTTTTCATTGATTGCCTCATCAGTTAAACGCACGGGGCTGTGGCGTAGTGGATCCTTTTTACCACCCATGTAAGTACACATTAAGCCGGATCGGTGACTCAAGGGTATGGTTCGCCAAGCAACCCAGCATCAGACCAAGTCAATGCCACTTAAACCATTTCCCAACAAAGCTTCGACCTTTGGAATGGTGGGGGCGAGCTTTGCATGTTCAATAGTGGTAAGCATCTCAGGAAGATGATGTTTTGGGTCAAGACGATGGGCACGATAGCCTGGCAGTGGATTCTTGTCTGCCGGAGAGGTATCTTTGCAACAAAACCATGTTTGGTTCCAATCTTTGGGGTGACTCGGCAAGCAAGCATAGGGGAAGATAGCATCTCTTCTTCGTTGAATTGAGATTCCGCCAAGTATCAAGTTGGGTCCATTCGTAAACTCGTTTTGGCAGTTCAAATAAAAATATTCCCTAAACGTTTCAACATTGGGCTCCTCTTGAAGGTATACTTCGTAGAAAACTTGAAAGTTGCAGATGTTTAACACGGAATTGGGTCCTATGTCTTGAGGATGAAGCTAAAAGAAGTGCAGAACATCTCGGAAAAATTTAGAACCGGGCGGTGAGAAGCCCCGATTCATGTGATCAGTAAAAACAATGACCTCATCATCCTTTGGCTGAGGTCTTTCTTCTTCTGGATTGGGGGCGCGATAATGCATGATAGTTTTTGCTGGTAAATAGCCGGTTTTAACAAAGTCTTTGAGCGTGTCCTTAGTGACAATGGAGGGAACCCAATTACATGAAGTGACTGTCTTCGGCGGCATTGTGAAGAAAGAATCCTAAAAGAAAGAATAGTTTGGCGGTTTAAGTTGATTCATTAAGCCGGAAGTAAAACGCTACAATATATATATTCAGCGTGGTGGCTTAAAAGGGGCCTAATGACATATGACTAGCTATAACTTGTGATGTAAGCCGCCATGAGAATACTAATAGTTAAGATCTATCAAGAAGAAAAATTTTGCTAAGCGATGGACAAATAGATTTCACAGACTGAAGCAATAATTTTGGATCGGTGGCAGTTCAGAAAATGCAGTAAATTCTAAACCTAAAGCGACAGCAGAGGAGTTCGTGTGCTCCGATGAGATCTTCTATGAATAAAAAAGTATTATAATATCAAAAGTAAAGGCTAAACTATTGCCGCACGAGTTTTATACTATATTTAGATCATAAGCTACTAGGGTGGAAGAAGAAATCAAACACCGAAGAACAAGGCTAACCCTAATGCAGATCTGACGCATAGGGTGAAGAACACTTACAGATGCAGATGGACTACGGTGGAGCATCGGCATTTTCTGGACCAGTCAGGTTGATGCAGCGGTCGAAGGATGGCGACGGCGAAGCTCGAGGCGGCAGAGGAGTCGTGAGAGGAAGAAGAAGACAAGAATACAAGGGGGGAATGAAAGGAGGACTATTTGACCCTATTTATAAGGAGAAGGGTAATAGGTAGGCGCGAAAAACGAGGAGGCCAAAGGATGATAATCCAGTCGTTTGGACGCCTCGATTTTCGGAATGGTTATTAAAGATAAGGATCTGTTAAGATATATTGGATATTGTGTAAAATTAATGGCAAATGACGTCATGGCAGGTTACCACAATCGCAGGAGATGATGTCATGGCGGGTTATGAGATCTCGCACAAATAAAGAAGGAAGGGTTTTTTCTAAGTGTTGAAGATTGACATGAACAAGTTCAAATCAATCTAGGGCCTAGTGTTGGGGATATGACTATTAGGTATGACCCACCCAGGAGGGTGCCAGGTTATACCTATGGCGGTTCATCAATACAAAGCCCATGAGGACGTTGAAGACGGCGGTTCAAGAAGCGAAGGCCCAAGAGCGACTTAAGGCCCATAGGAGTAAACCCCCATATGCGTATGACTTGTACTGTAAGGTAGGTATATTTAGTCACCGAGCCAGACACATTATTTATGAGTCGTCCGGGACTCCGTGAGTCGCTGGGCGTCAACCTGTATATATAAAGGGATGACCCAGCGGCGGTTCAGGGAAAGAAACAAGAGATCAAAAGCTAGGTCAAGCGTATTCGTTCCCTCGTAATCGAGACATAAGCAGTACCACCTCAAACTAGATTAGGCCTTTACCTTCACCGGAAGGGGCCAAACCAGTATAAACTCTCTATGTCCTTTGTCCCGTTTAACCCCTTTAAGCTAACCTATTTGCGATGGCTCCACGACTAAGTCCTCGCACTAGGACATCTGCCGTGACAATTCCACAAGACAAAGTGTTGATACCGAGCAAGGTCTTGAAAAGTCGTATGGCTGTGCCTATGGAATCTACACGTCTGTGAGTCTTGTGCCTCCATCCATGTGCTTCATGTGAAATCCGACTTGACTGTACGTGCCTGCTGTTACACACACCCGTGGCTCTTGAGACTTCACTTCTGTGCTCCTCTAATTGAGTAATGGGACGCATGCGTCCACCAGCACAGCTTTGTGCATCTAGAAGTGCAGCCCAGTTGGCACTATGTTACTAACGCAACAGGCACGCTCTTGGCTCTGTGTATAAAATGTTTTCCATGTTAAGGCATTCCTTTGTTGTGGAGGGTTGCGGCCTTGCGTTCCAATAAGGCATTGTTTCGTGTTACAAAAACTCACGTTCATGTCTGCGCATGTTACATACGCTTTTACTAAGGAGCCACCTTGACACGTGTGCCAGTTAATTCACGGATTTAGTGAGATTTTGATGTAAATATCATTTCAAAACAAAAAATGGAACAATGAAAAATAATAGGAACTTGACAATAACTTTTCTGGACTACAAACAGACGTAGACAATAAGTTAACTGTGTTTCAGATGTCTTCTGTGCATTTTATACGGATAATTAGGAAGAAGCTGAGTGGTTGTAGTGTGGATAAACGCACGGGGAGACGAAAGGAGAGTACTGGTATTTCCTGGGCGTGCAGAGTTTGAGGTATTTAAGAAAGATTGTGAGAATTCGAGGCGTCGGTTACTCAGTTTGTTGGAGAAGGAGGTTGTTGATGTTCATCTTGGTGTACTTCCTCGTTTCTGTCGTCTTGGTGTGTCCCACTTGTGGATGCTTCCGGATCAACTCTAGGTTCACCTTGTCGTGAGGTAGAAGCTTCCACTTGGACGGACGAGGTACTCTCCTTCACCTCCGTTGGACGAATCTTGCCAATAGACAAGTTTTGAATTGCTTCTGAAGGGTCTTTGTCTCCTACATCAATTGGCAATTGATCTAACTACGAGCCGTTAGATTCATCAAACTTCACATCTACCGTCTCTTCAACCTTTCGGGTGAAATTATTGTAGACACGGTAAGTGTGAGAGTTTGAGCCATAACCAAGTAGGAAACCTTCATGAGACTTAGGAGCAAATTTAGAACGATGATGCTTATCAAGAATGTAGAACTTTGAGCCGAATACTCGAAAGTATCCAACTTGGGGTTTGTTATCGGTGAGGAGCTCGTATGCCGTCTTGCCGAGTAGCTTGTGAAGATACAAGCGATTTGTTACATGACAAGCTGTCTCAACTGCTTCTGCCCAAAAGTGCTTTGGCGTCTTGTACTCATCAAGCATCGTTCTTGCCATTTCGATGAGCGTCCGGTTCTTCCTCTCAACAACTCCATTTTGTTGAGGTGTGTACGTAGCCGAGAACTCGTGTGAAATCCCTTCTTCGTCAAGAAAGGTGTCCACATTTGCGTTCTTGAACTCTGTTCCGTTGTCGCTCCGAACCTTCTTGATCTTCACTTCAAATTGATTTTGGGCCTTCCTAGCGAAGTTTTTGAAGATCTTTTGGACCTGCGATTTATCATCGAGAAAGAACACCCACGTAAATCTTGAAAAATCATCAACTATAACTAGACCAAAAGAATTTCCACCGAGACTTTTGTAGGCGTTGGGACCAAAGAGATACATATGAAGTAGCTCGAGTGGCCTCCTTGTGGTCATGACATTCTTCACGGGATGCCTTCCTACAACCTGTTTACCTGCTTGACAAGTGCTGCAAAGTCTATCCTTATCAAATATGACATTGTTAACACCAAGGATATGATTTCCTTTAATAAGCTTGCCAAGGTTTCGCATGCCCACATGACCTAATCGTCTATGCCATAACCAACCTTTAGAGGATTTAGCAATGAAGCAAGTTCTTGGTTGAGCCCTTTTAGCGAAATCAACATTGTAAAGATCACCTCTACGAATGCCGGTAAAGACCATTTTATGATTATCTCTCCGAAACACTTGGCAGTCTATTTCAGTAAATAGGACATTGAAACCGAAATCAGCAAGTCTAGATACTGAAAGTAAATTGTATCCAAGAGATTCAATGAGCATGACATTTTGTATGGAGCTATCATGTGAGATGGCCACCTTACCTAGGCCAACCACCTTACCCTTTGAGTTATCACCAAAAGTGACATACTTTCAAGGGTCGTCGTTTTCAGCAAGCTCACAAAACATGTCTTTATCTCCGGTCATGTGATCGGCACATCCACTATCAAGAACCCATTCCTTTCCTCCTGCCATATATCCCCGAAGATTTGCCATAATACCAAAGTGTATCATTGCATCATCAAGATCAAAGTCACTATCATCATCCTCATCATAGTATCCATGTTCAACATCGTCATGTGGTGGATCAATTCCTAGAGAGGGTGATTCGTTAGAGTGATTTTGACAATGATCTTTTCTATGAAATCTAGTAGCTTCAGAAATAATATCGCTAATGATTCCAACATTTCCTTTGGCACGCATGAGATTTGTAAGCTAAAATAGATAATCACCAAACCTAGGATCATTGGAATTCATCTTACTCAAGGCAATAGACTTATGGAGAAGTTCATCTAGATTTTTCAAGGAATAGTTTGGAAATCGTTCCTTGAGAAATTTGCATATGGTGTAGGCACATTTAAGAGTAGGCAAGCAACCTATCAAGTTTCTAGGCAAACCTCTAGTGATAAGATCAATAGTTCTAAGATTGCGAACCATGTCAATTGACTCATCAAGGGTAGGATGCATAGGATCAACATGAGATGCACAAGGGCTAGCAATGTATTTGTTCAAATGATATTCATTGAAGATCACAAGCATCTCATTTTTTCACTCATGAAAGTACTCTCCATCAAGTATAGGCACTCTATGTCTAAGACTCCCCAAAGTAGACTCATCCATCTTCCTCCAATGGTGTTTAAACCAAAGCAATGGAAACTAAGGCTCTGATACCAATTGAAAGGATCGAGAAGAGGTGTCTAGAGGGGGGTGATTAGACACTAAGCAAGAAAAGTTGTAGTTTTTAATTTCTTTAAGTTAAAGTGGAGTTTCGGCACAAGTTTAACTATCACAATACATATCAAGCAAGCATGCAAAGAGTATATGAGAAGCGGAAAGTAAAGCATGCAACTTGCAAGAATGTAAGGGGATGGGATTGGAGTGTGCAAACGCAATTTGGAGACACGGGGATTTTTGAGACGTGGTTCCGATAGGTGGTGCTATCATACATACACGTTGATGGAGACTTCAACCCATGAAGGGTAACGGCTGCACGAGTCCACGGAGGGCTCCACCCATGATGGGTCCACAAAGAAGCAACCTTGTCTATCCCACCATGGTCGTCGCCCACGAAGGACTTGCCTCACTAGGGGTAGATCTTCACAAAGTAGACGATCTCCTTGCCCTTACAAACTCCTTGGTTCAACTCCACAATCTTGTTGGAGGCTCCCAAGTGACACCTAGCCAATCTTGGAGACACCACTCTCCAAGAAGTAACAAATGGTGTGTTGATGATGAACTCCTTGCTCTTGTGCTTCAAATGATAGTCTCCGCAAGACTCAACTCTCCCTCACAGGATTTGGATTTGGTGGAAAGAAGGTTTGAGTGGAAAGAAACTTGGGGAAGGCTAGAGATCAAGATTCATATGGTAGGAATGGAATATCTTGACCTCAACACAAGTGTAGGTGGTTCTCTCTCATGCATGTAAGTAGGAAGTGTAGGCATGTTCTGATGGCTCTCTCCATGAATGAAGAGTGGGTGGAGGGGTATATATAGCCTCCACACAAAATCTAACCGTTACACACAACTTACAAATCTCGGTGGGACCGAATCTTGAAACTCGGTCGGACCAATTTAGCAAATAATGTGACCGTTAGGATTTTCGGTGGGACCGACATGTCAACTCGGTGGGACCGATGTGATTAGGGTTAGGTCATAACGTAATCTCGGTGAGACCGATTACACAAACTCGGCGGGACCGATTTTGGTAATAAGCTAACGAGAGAGTTGGTCAGGCAAACTCGGCGGGACCGATTCGCTCTTCTCGGTTAGACCGAAATGTTACGAAGAGGAACAGAGAGTTTGCATTGTAATCTCGGTAGGACCGATTACACAAACTCGGTGGGACCAAGTTTTGTAATGGATACATACAGAGAGATTACAATCCCATCTCGGTGAGACCGAGATCCCTATCGGTGAGACCGATTTGATTAGGGTTTGTGGCAGTGGCTATGACATCTGAACTCGGTGGCGCCGTATAGAAAGAATCGGTGGGGCCGAGTTTGACTTTTGGTTTGGGTCATATGTGGATGTGAGAAAGTGGTTGAGGGCTTTGGAGCATATCACTAAGCACTTTGAGCAAGCAAGCCATTAAGAAACACCTCATCCCTTCTTGATAGTATTGGCTTTTCCTATAGACTCAATGTGATCTTGGATCACTAAAATAGAAAATGTAGAGTCTTGTGCTTTGAGCTTGAGCCAATCCTTTTGTCCTTAGCAACTTGAAGGGGTTCCACATCCTCTAGTACATGCCACCCCATTGTTGAACTTATCTGAAACATACTAGGTAAAGGTATTAGTCCAACAGGAGATATGTTGACATAAATTACCAAAATCACCCAGGGAGCACTTGTGCTTTCAATCTCCCCCTTTTTGGTAATTGATGACAACATCAAAGCTTTAGATAAAGATATAGAGAATAACAAGTAAAGCTTTGGAAAGACATGTAACATGCATAAGCTCCCCCTACATGTATGCAATCATGTAAATACGAAATATAGGAGCATGTGAATGCATAAGCATGACAGAGTAAGCAATGTGTTACATGTATCTTGGCTACTTGTATCTTGGCTATATGCATCAGAGCAAATGATGTGAATATGGGAAATGTACCTTCATGCCCATGAGTCCTTCTTGCAAATAGTATGTACATCAGCAAGAAATCCTCATACACATGACTGTGATGCATATACTTACCTTGTGGTCTTGAGTTGGCTTAGGAAGGAATGAACCTGCGTAAACAAGGTTAGATAACACAGATGCACCTACTAGCTAGAGCAAACAAAAGAAACCACAAGAGTACCAAGAGTGGGATGACATGTAGTGAGTGAGTACTGAGTACTCCATTTGATATATACATATCCCCAATGGTAAAGATGTGCAATGAATTCAATGATTTCCTTCCCTTAGATGTCTTGCTCCCCCTGAATCTAGCATGGGATACTGGGAGAAGATAGGGAACAGAAAATCAGAGCTCAAAGAAACGAAACAGAGCTAATGCAAACAAATATAAACATGTCTTTCCCCTCTTGAAGACATGTGACTTCTCTCCTCTCGAACACCAGGCATCTGGGGTCCTCTCTCCCCTTGAGTATTCTCTCCCCCTATAGATATGATTAAGCTTTGATGTGATCTCTCTCTCCCCCTTTGACATCAATTTCCAAGAAGGGTGCTTCTGGATATTTGTTACAAATGGGTTTGGTCCTTGAGTCATAGAACAAAGCAGCAAGTTGAATGTGATGCTGGTAGAGGACAAGAATCATTGAGTGGAGCTGGATCAAAATCATAGGAACAAGTGGCAAGCAGTTTTTCCTGTTGTGAAATCGGCGGCACGAGTTGTATGCTTCGGTTGGACCGAAAATTACAAGCTGGTGTGACCGAGTTCATCATAGAGAAAACACTTGTCACCTCAGCTCACTAGACATGTAAGATCTCACAAAGATTTGCAAAGAATTTACTGAAAGATTTGCAATGAATTGGATGCAGGGAATGCAGAACAAAAAGAAACAAAAAAGAAATCTAGATGAAGTTTTTTTATTTTGAAAGGGAAAACAAATATGCATGAGACAAATGCAAGAGCACAAAAAAACACGAGAGAACTTCATCTAGAATTGGTCGGCGACAAAGTCACCTATGTTAGAGTATATTGACATAGGAGTCAAGTGAGATCACTTGATCATAGGTCATACTCATCATTTAAGCTCAAAATGGGGTTACCATTTTTCGTTTAAGCATTTTGATGTACTCACATCTTGTTGAGTTGCTTTGACTCATGACTTGAAGTAAAGCTTCTCTAAGATGAAATAACATACCTTGGGTGGTGGTGTTGATCGTGTTCTTGTAGTTGAACTTGTGTGGATTGCTCAAAGTTGATGTAGCTCATCAAGAGTTGGGAGCACCACTTGGAGTGAGTTCATCTACCTACATGGGTTAGTATTTGCAAGGAAGAGCACTTGTGTATCCAAAATGACAATCATGAAACTCAATACATAATTTGTCAAAGGATATGGTTGAATGGTTTCGTGCTTCCTTGTCTTCAACCACCATTGTGTAGAGACTTGGTGATGTAGAGATTGCTCAAGATTTAGTGAGTTGCAATCTCATAGATTTAGATTCATCCAAGTACCTACAAGGGTTAGATAACATGCAAGGGTGCAAATATATCCAAGACATAAGATAGTTATCACATGGGAAATATCAAAGATTAGTCATAGGCTCATGTCTTGCATGTATCCAAATGGAGTTCCTACTCCAAGTTTGAAGCATCAATGATGTTCAATTCACCTCTCAACCTGCAAAACACTTTCTCATCAAGTGGTTTAGTGAATATATCCGCTAATTGCTTGTCGGTACGAACATGCTTAAGATTAATGTCCCCTTTGGCAACATGATCTCGAATGAAATGATGACGAACTTCAATATGCTTAGTTCGAGAATGTTGCACGGGATTGTGAGCAATCCTGATAGCACTTTCATTGTCACAAAGCAATGGAACATGTTTCACATATATCCCATAATCCTTAAGAGTTTGGGTCATCCAAAGTAATTGAGCACAACATGATCCAGCGGAAATGTATTCCGCTTCGGCGGTGAATAAGGATACCGAGTTTTGTTTCTTGGAAGACCAAGACACAAGAGATCTACCAAGAAATTGACAAGTACCCGAAGTGAACTTTCTATCAACGTTGTCACCTGCATAGTCCGAGTTGGAGTAGCCAACAAGATTGAAGGATGCCCTCTTTGGATACCAAATGCCAAATTTTGGTGTATGAATTAAGTATCTCACTATCCTTTTCACGGCCTTAAGATGACTTTCTTTAGGAGCCGCTTGATATCAGGCACACATGCACACACTTAGCATAATGTCGGGACATGAAGCACATAGATATAACAATGAACCAATCATAGAGCGATAAACTTTTTGATCAACCAGTTCACCATCTTTGGTCAAGTCAAGATGTCCACTAGTAGGCATGGGTGTACTCATACCTTTGCATTCTTGCATATTGAACTTCTTGAATAAGTCCTTGGTGTACTTCGTTTGAGAGACAAAGGTACCTTCCTTAGTTTGCTTGATTTGCAAACCGAGAAAGAACTTGAGTTCACTCATCATAGACATCTCAAACTTCTTCGACATTAGCTTCCCAAACTTCTCACTAAAATGAGGGTTAGTTGATCCAAATATAATAAAATCGACATAAATTTGGCACACAAATAATTCTCCATTAACCTTTTTAGTGAAAAGAGTAGAATCAATTTTTCCAATTTCAAAGCCTTTTTCAATAAGGAACTTGGTCAAGCATTTATACCAAGCTCTAGGAGCTTGTTTAAGACCATAAAGAGCTTTGTGAAGTTTGTAAACATGATTAGGTTTCTTAGGATTGACAAATCCGGGAGGTTGCTTAACATAAACTTCCTCCTCTATTTCACCATTTAGAAAAGCACTTTTAATGTCCATTTGGTACAAGGTGATATCATGGTGATTAGCATAGACAAGTAAGATGCGAATGGACTCAAGTCTAGCAAAGGGGGCGTATGTCTCACCATAGTCCATACCTTCGACTTGAGTGTAGCCTTGGGCGACGAGACGTACTTTGTTGCGAACTACTTGTCCATCTTCATCTTGCTTGTTGTGAAACACCATTTGTTACCGATGATGTTGTGGTTGTTGTCGGGCTTCTCAACCAATGTCCAAACTTGGTTTCTCCCAGAGTTGTGTAGCTCTTCATGCATGGCGTTTATCCAATCTGGATCTTCCAAAGCTTCTTCAACCTTCATAGGTTCAATTCTAGATATGAATGAATAGTGTTCACAAAAGTTTGCTAAATGGGTTTTAGAGTGAGTAATTCTCCCGGTCTCGATATCATTGTAGATTTGCTCGACAGGATGGTCTCTGGCAACTCTTGCTCGAACTTTTGAAGGCTTTTGCTTGGATCTTGGTGGATCATCTTCTTCATCTTGTTCTTCTTCTTGGCCTTCTTCATTGTTTTTGACGTTGTCATTCTCTTGTCGTGGTGGAGAAGTAGGTTGTTGATGTTCATCTTGGTGTACTTCCTCATTTCCTTCGTCTTGGTGTGTCCCACTTGTGGATGCTTCCGGATCAACTCTAGGTTCACCTTGTCGTGAGGTAGAAGCTTCCACTTGGACGGACGAGGTACTCTCCTTCACCTTCGTTGGACGAATCTTGCCAATAGACAAGTCTTGAATTGCTTCTGAAGAGTCTTTGTCTCCTACATCAATTGTCAATTGCTCTACTTGCGAGCCGTTAGATTCATCAAACTTCACATCTACCGTCTCTTCAATCTTTCGGGTGAAATTATTGTGGACATGGTAAGTGTGAGAGTTTGAGCCATAACCAAGTATGAAACCTTCATGAGACTTAGGAGAAAATTTAGAATGACGATGCTTATCAAGAATGTAGCACTTTGAGCCAAATACTCGAAAGTATCCAACTTGGGGTTTGTTACCGGTGAGGAGCTCGTATGCCGTCTTGCCGAGTAGCTTGTGAAGATACAAGCGATTTGTTGCATGACAAGATGTCTCTACCGCTTCTGCCCAAAAGTGCTTTAGCATCTTGTACTCATCAAGCATCGTTCTTGCCATTTTGACGAGTGTCCGGTTCTTCCTCTCAATAACTCCATTTTGTTGAGGTGTGTACGTAGCCGAGAACTCATGTGAAATCCCTTCTTCGTCAAGAAAGGTGTCCACATTTGCGTTCTTGAACTCCGTTCCGTTGTCGCTCCGAACCTTCTTGATCTTCACTTCAAATTGATTTTGGGCCTTCCTAGAGAAGTTTTTGAAGATCTTTTGGACCTGCAATTTATCATCGAGAAAGAACACCCACGTAAATCTTGAAAAATCATCAACTATAACTAGACCAAAAGCATTTCCACCCAGACTTTTGTAGGCGTTGGGACCAAAGAGATCCATATGAAGTAGCTCGAGTGGCCTCCTTGTGGTCATGACGTTCTTCACGGGATGCCTTCCTCCAACCTGTTTACCTGCTTGACAAGCGCTGCAAAGTATATCCTTATCGAATATGACATCGTTAACGCCAAGGATATGATTTCCTTTAATAAGCTTGTCAAGGTTTCGCATCCCACATGGCCTAATAGTCTATGCCATAACCAACCTTTAGAGGATTTAGCAATTAAGAAAGTTCTAGGTTGAGCCTTTTTTGTGAAATCAACAATGTAAAGATCACCTCTACGAATGCCGGTAAAGACCATTTTATGATTATCTCTCCGAAACACTTGGCAATCTATTTCAGTAAATAGGACATTGAAACCGAAATCAGCAAGTCTAGATACTGAAAGTAAATTGTATCCAAGAGATTCAACGAGCATGACATTTTGTATGGAGCTATCATGTGAGATGGCCACCTTACCTAGGCCAACCACCTTACCCTTTGAGTTATCACCAAAAGTGACATACTTTCAAGGGTCGTCGTTTTCAGCAAGCTCACAAAACATGTCTTTATCTCCGGTCATGTGATCGGTACATCCACTATCAAGAATCCATACCTTTCCTCCTGCCATATATCCCCGAAGATTTGCCATAAGACCAAAGTGTCTCATTGCATCATCAAGATCAAAGTCACTATCATCATCCTTATCATAGTATCCATGTTCAACATCATCATGTGGTGGATCAATTCCTAGAGAGGGTGATTCATTAGAGTGATTTTGACAATGATCTTTTCTATGAAATCTAGTAGCTTCAGAAATAATATCGCTAATGATTCCAACATTTCCTTTGGCACGCATGAGATTTGTAAGCTCAAATAGACAATCACCAAACCTAGGATCATTGGAATTCATCTTACTCAAGGCAATATACTTATGGAGAATTTCATCTAGATTTTTCAAGGAATAGTTTGGAAATCGTTCCTCAAGAAATTTCCATATGGTGTAGGCACATTTAATTGTAGGCAAGCAACCTATCAAGTTTCTAGGCAAACCTCTAGTGATAAGATCAATATTTCTAAGATTGCGAACCATGTCAATTGACTCATCAAGAGTAGGATGCATAGGATCAACATGGGATGCACAAGGGCTAGTAATGTATTTGTTCAAATGATATTCATTAAATATCATAAGCATCTCATTTTTTCACTCATGAAAGTACTCTCCATCAAGTATAGGCACTCTATGTCTAAGACTCCCCAAAGTAGACTCATCCATCTTCCTCCAATGGTGTTTAAACCAAAGCAATGGAAACCAAGGCTCTGATACCAATTGAAAGGATCGAGAAGAGGTGTCTAGAGGGGGGTGATTAGACACTAAGCAAGAAAAGTTGCAGTTTTTAATTTTTTAAGTTGAAGTGGAGTTTTGGCACAAGTTTAACAATCACAATACATATCAAGCAAGCATGCAACGAGTATATGAGCAGCGGAAAGTAAAGCATGCAACTTGCAAGAATTTAAGGGGATGGGATTGGAGTGTGCAAACGCAATTTGGAGACACGGAGATTTTAGAGCCGTGGTTCCGATAGGTGGTGCTATCGTACATCCACGTTGATGGAGACTTCAACCCACGAAGGGTAACAGCTGCACGAGTCCACGGAGGGATCCAATGGGTCCATGAAGAAGCAATTTTGTCTATC
Source organism: Triticum aestivum (assembly GCF_018294505.1). Taxonomy (NCBI): domain Eukaryota; kingdom Viridiplantae; phylum Streptophyta; class Magnoliopsida; order Poales; family Poaceae; genus Triticum; species Triticum aestivum. The sequence goes on from NC_057810.1 coordinate 574,550,865, forward strand.
CCACCATGGTCGTCGCCCACGAAGGACTTGCCTCACTAGGGGTAGATCTTCATGAAGTAGGCGATCTCCTTGCCCTTACAAACTCCTTGGTTCAACTCCATAATCTTGTCAGAGGCTCCCAGGTGACACCTAACCAATCTAGGAGACACCACTCTCCAAGAAGTAACAAATGGTGTGTTGATGATGAACTCCTTGCTCTTGTGCTTCAAATGATAGTCTCCCCAACACTCAACTCTCTCTCTCTCACAGGATTTGGATTTAGTGGAAAGAAAGTTTAAGTGAAAAGCAACTTGGGGAAGGCTAGAGATCAAGATTCATATGGTAGGAATGGAATATCTTGACCTCAACACAGGTGTAGGTGGTTCTCTCTCAGAAAATGTAAGTTGGAAGTGTAGGCATGTTCTGATGGCTCTCTCCACGAATGAAGAGTGGGTGGAGGGGTATATATAGCCTCCACACAAAATCTAACCATTACACACAACTTACCAATCTCGATGGGACCGAATCCTGAAACTCGGTCGGACCAATTTAGCAAATAATGTGACCGTTAGGATTTTCGGTGGGACTGACATGTCAACTCGGTGGGACCAATGTGATTTGGGTTTGGGTATAACGTAATCTCGGTGAGACCAATTACACAAACTCGGTGGGACCGATTTTGGTAATAAGCTAACCAGAGAGTTGGTCAGGCAAACTCGGCGGGACCGATTCGTTCATCTCGGTTAGACTGAAATGTTACAAAGAGGAATGGAGAGTTTGCATTGTAATCTCGGTAGGACCGATTACACAAACTCGGTGGGACCAATTTTGGTAATGTTTACATACAGAGAGATTACAATCCCATCGCGGTGAGACTGAGATCCCTATCGATGAGACCGATTTGTTTAGGGTTTGTGGAAGTGGCTATGACATCTGAACTCGGTGGCGCCGGATAGAAAGAACCGGTGGGGCCGAGTTTGACTTTTGGTTTGGGTCATATGTGAATGTGAGAAAGTGGTTGAGGGCTTTGGATCATATAACTAAGCACTTTGAGCAAGCAAGCCATTAAGCAACACCTCATCCCTTCTTGATAGTATTGGCTTTTCCTATAGACTCAATGTGATCTTGGATCACTAAAATAGAAAAAGTAGAGTCTTGTGCTTTGAGCTTGAGCCAATCCTTTTGTCCTTAACAACTTGAAGGGGTTCCACATCCTCTAGTCCATGCCACTCCATTGTTGAACTTATCTGAAACATACTAGGTAAAGGTATTAGCTCAACAAGAGATATGTTGACATAAATTACCGAAATCACCCAGGGAGCACTTGTGATTTCACCTGCCCCTATAGTAAAACTCGCTGGTGGCTCTAGAGACTTCAAGAAATGTGCCTCTATAACTGCGTATTCCAAACCATGCCACTATTCCCATGCTTTTTGTGTATCCTTAAGAAGTCGCACGTCCATGCCTATAGCGGCTTCACTTCAGCGCCTCTGGTGCATGCACCCACAATGGTGGCTCCCTACCTCAGTATTCGCAAACATGCCTCTGCTACCACACCATAGTGCATCCAGAGGGTTGGGACCAGTACCTAGCAAAACCCGTTTGCCTCGAGAAACCCCACGCCCGCCCCTGTGGTGGCTTCACTTCTATGCAACCATGTGACTAACGTGTCACACACCATGACTCTTACGTGGTCGCCGTACCACGCCCCACGTGCTTCGAGAGACGTCACAACTGGGCCTCTCTAACCAAGCATTTCTGACATATGCCTCTGCCAACACCCTCTTGTGAACCCGCATGGTTGACACCCGTGCCTCGAGAATCCCCACGTCTCTCGTGGCTCTGGTGCCTACACACCCATTCCTCATGACGTGATTCTCTAAATGTCTATTCGATCTAATGCCTCCACAGCCACATGATAGTGTTGGGGAACGTAGCAGAAATTCAAAATTTTCTACACATCACCAAGATCGATCTATGGAGATTCTAGAAACAAGAGAGAGAGAGGGAGTGCATCTTCATACCCTTGAAGATCGCTGAGCGGAAGCGTTACAAGAACGCGGTTGATGGAGTCGTACTCGCGGCGATTCAAATCGCGGAAGATCCGATCTAGCGCTGAACGGACGGCGCCTCCGCGTTCAACACATGTACAGCCCGAGGACGTCTCCTCCTTCTTGATACAGCAAGGGGAGAGGAGAAGTTGAGGAAGAACTCCGACAACATGACGGCGTGGTGGTGATGGAGCTCATGGTTCTCCGGCAGAGCTTCGCTAAGCACTACGGAGGAGGAGGAAGTGTTGGAGGAGGAAGGGGTTGCGCCAAGGTAAGAGGTGCAGCTGCCCTCCCATCCCTCCACTATATATAGGGGCAAGGGGAGAGGGGGAGGCGCCCTAGGGTTTCCCCTAGGGGGCGGCGGCCAAGCAGATTGGATCTCCCTAGGGAAAATCCTAGGGAGACTTGCCCCCAAGCCAAGCAGGTGGAGGATTGCCTCCCAAGCCAGGTGGAGGCGCCCCACCTCCCCAAATAACATGGGAAAGGGTGTGGGGGGTGCACCAACCCTTAGTGGGCTGGTTTTTCCCTTCCCCTTTGGCCCATTAGGCCCTCCAACACTTGTCGGGGCTCCCGAAACACCTTTCGATCATGCTGGCCATAGCCTGGTACCCCCAGAACACTTCCGGACTCCAATACCCTTCGTCCAATATATCAATCTTCACCGCCGGACCATTCCGGAACTCCTCATGACGTCCGGGATCACATCCGGGACTCCGAACTACCTTCAGTAACCACATACTATTTCCCATAACAACTCTAGCGTCACCGAACCTTAAGTGTGTAGACCCTACGGGTTCGGGAACCATGCAGACATGACCGAGACGTTCTCCGGCCAATAACCAACAGTGGGATCTGGATACCCATGTTGGATCCCACATGTTCCACGATGATCTCATCGGATGAACCACGATGTCGAGGATTCAATCAATCCCGTATACAATTCCCTTTGTCCATTGGTATGTTACTTGCCCGAGATTCGATCGGCGGTATCCCTATACCTTGTTCAATCTCGTTACCGGCAAGTCTCTTTACTCGTTCCATAATGCATGATCCTGTGACTAACTACTTAGTCACATTGAGCTCATTATGATGATGCATTACCGAGTGGGCCCAGAGATACCTCTCTGTCATACGGAGTGACAAATCCCAGTCTCGATTCGTGCCAACCCAACAGACACTTTCGGAGATACCTGTAGTGCACCTTTATAGCCACCCAGTTACGTTGTGACGTTTGGTACACCCAAAGCATTCCTACGGTATCTGGGAGTTTCACAATCTCATGGTCTAAGGAAATGATACTTGACATTAGAAAAGCTCTTAGCAAACGAACTACACGATCTTGTGCTATGCTTAGGATTGGGTCTTGTCCATCACATCATTCCCCTAATGATGTGATCCCATTATCAATGACACCCAATGTCCATGGTCAGGAAACCATAACTATCTATTGATCAACGAGCTAGTCAACTAGAGGCTCACTAGGGACATGTTGTGGTCTATGTATTCACACATGTATTACGGTTTCAAGTTAATACAATTATAGCATGAACAATAGACAATTATCATGAACAAGGAAATACAATAATAACCATTTTATTATTGCCTCTAGGGCATATTTCCAATAGTCTCCCACTTGCACTATAGTCAATAATCTAGTTCACATCACATGTGATTGTAATGAATTCAACACCCATGGGGTTTGATCATATCTCGCTTGTGAGAGAGGTTATTAGTCAACGGGTCTGAACCTTTCAGATCCGTGTGTGTTTTACAAATCTCTATGTCATCCTGCAGCTACCACGCTCTATTTGGAGCTATTCCAAATAATTGTTCTACTATACGAATCCGGTTTACTACTCAGAATCATCCGGATTAGTGTCAAAGTTTGCATCGACGTAACCCTTTAGGACGAACTCTTTTACGACCTCCATAATCGAGAAAATTTCTTAGTACACTAGTTACTAAGGATAAGTTTGACCGATGTTCTGTGATTCATTCATGGATCACTCTTGTACCCCTTGACTGACTCATGGCAAGGCACACTTCAGGTGTGGTACACGGCATAGCATACTATAGAGCCTACGTCTAAAGCATAGGGGACGACCTTCGTCCTTTCTCTCTCTTCTGTCGTGGTCAGGTCTTGAGTCTTACTCAATACTAACACCTTATAACATAGCCAAGAACTCCTTCTTTGCCGATCTATTTTGAACTCCTTCAAAATCTTGTCACGGTATGTATTCATTTGAAAGTACTATTAAGCATTTTTGATCTATCCTTATAGATCTTGATGCTCAATGTTCAAGTAAAAACACCTTTCAAATAACCCTATATGCTTTCCAGAAATTTTACATTATTTCCGATTTACAATAGGTCAACAACATATACTCATCAGAAATTCTATAGTGCTCCCACTCACTTCTTTGGAAATACAAGTTTCTCATAAACTTTGTATAAACCCAAAATCTTTGACCATCTCATCAAAGCGTATATTCCAACTCTGAGATGCTTACTCCAGTCCTTAGAAGGATTGCTGGAGCTTTGCATACTTGTTAGCATCTTTCAGGATTGTCAAAACCTTCTGGTTGTATCACATACAACCTTTCCTCAAGAAAACCGTCGAGGAAACAATGGTTTTTTGACATCCTATCTACAAGATTTCATAAATCATGCAGTAACTGCTAATACAATTCCAACAGACTCATAGCATCGCTACGAGTGAGAAAGTCTCATCGTAGTCAACTCCTTGAACTTGTCAGAAAACATCTTAGCGACAAGTCGAGCCCTTTTAATGGTGACACTTACCATAATTGTCCGTCTTCCTTTTAAATCCATCTGTACCCAACAGCCTCACTTTCATACATGGATCCTCTCTCGGATTTTATGGCCTCTAGGCATTTGCCAGAATCCGGGCCCACCATCGCTTCTCCATAGCTCGTAGGTTCATTGTTGTCTAGCAACATGACCTCCAAGACAGGATTACCATACCACTCTGAAGTAGTATGCGTCCTTGTCGACCTAAAAGGTTTGGTAGTGACTTGATCCGAAGTTTCATGATCTCTATCATTAGCTTCCACTTCAACTGGTGTAGGCACTACAGGAACAACTTCCTATGCCCTGCTACACACTGGTTGAAATGATGGTTCATTAACCTCATCAAGTCTCCACCATCCTCCCACTCAATTCTTTCAAGAGAAACTTTTCCTCGAGAAAGGACCCGTTTCTAGAAACAATCACTTCTGCTTCCGGATCTGAAATAGGAGGTATACCCAACTGCTTTGGGTGTCCTATGAAGATGTTTTTTTATCCACTTTGGGTTCGAGCTTATCAGGCTAAAGCGTCGCAGCCCCAAACTTTTAAGAAACGACAGCTTAGGTTTCTCTAAACCATAGTTCACACACGGTGTCATTTGAATGGAATTACCTGGGTGCCCTATCTAAAGTGAATGCGGTTGTCTCTAATGCTTAACCCATAAATGACACTGGTAATTTGATAAGAGACGTCATGGCATGCACCATATCCAATAGGGTGCAGATATGACATTCAGACACACCATCACACTATGGCGTTCCAGGCGGCATTAATTTTGAAACAATTTCCACAATGTCTTAATTGTGTACCAAACACGCAACTCAGATATTCATCTCTGTGATTATATCATAGACATTTTATCCTTTTGTCACGATGATCTTCAACTTCACTCTGAAATTACTTGAACCTTTCAATAATTCAGACTTTTGTTTCATCAAGTAAATACACTTGGCATCTACTCAAATCATCTGTGAAGTAAGAACACAACGATATCCACTACGTGCCTCAGTACTCATTGGACTGCACACATCAAAATGTATTACTTCCAACAAGTTGCTTTCTTGTTCCATCTTACTGAAAACGAGGCTTTCAGTCATCTTGCCCATGTGGTATGATTTGCATGTCTCAAGTGATTCAAAATCAAGTGAGTCCAAACGATCCGTCTGTATGGAGTTTCTTCATGCGTACATACTAATAGACATGGTTCGCATGTCTCAAACTTTTCAAAAACGAGTGAGTCCAAAGATCCATCAACATGGAGCTTCTTCATGCATTTTATACCAATATGACTCAAATGGCAGTGCCACAAGCAGGTGGTACTATCATTACTATCTTATATCTTTTGGCATGAACATGTGTATCACTACGATCGAGATTCAATAAACCAATCATTTTAGGTGCAAGACCATTGAAGGTATTATTCAAATAAACAGAGTAACCATTATTCTCCTTAAATGAATAACCGTATTGCGATAGACATAATCCAATCATGTCTATGCTCAACGCAAACACCAAATAACAATTATTCAGGTTTAACACCGATCCCCATGGTAGAGGGAGCGTGCGATGTTTGATCACATCAACCTTGGAAATACTTCCAACACATATTGTCACCTCGCCTTTAGCTAGTCTCCGTTTATCCTATAGCCTTTTATTTCGAGTTACTAACACTTAGCAACCAAACCGGTATCTATTACCATGGTGCTACTAGGAGTACTAGTATAGTACACATTAATATAATGTATATCCAATGTACTTCTGTCGACCTTGCCTGCCTTCTTATCTACCAAGTATCTAGGGTACTTCTGCTCCAGTGACCGTTCCCCTTATTACAGAAGCACTTAGTCTCGGGTTTGGGTTCAACCTTGGGTTTCTTCACTGGAGTAGCAACTGATTTGTCGTTTCATGAAGTATCCCTTCTTTCCCTTGCCCTTCTTGAAACTAGTGGTTTCACTAACCATCAACAATTGATGCTCCTTCTTGATTTCAACTTTCGCGGTGTCAAACATTGCGAATAGCTCAAGGATCATCATATCTATCCCTGATATGTTATAGTTCATCATGAAGCTCTAGTAGCTTGGTGGCAGTGACTTTGGAGAAACATCACTTTCTAATCTGGAAGATTAACTCCCACTAGATTCAAGTGATTGTAGTACTTAGACAATCTGAGCACATGCTCAATGATTGAGCTTTTCTCCCTTAGTTCGTAGGCTAAGAAAACTCGTTAGAGGTCTTATACCTCTTGACGTTGGCACGAGCCTGAAATCCCAATTTCAACCCTTGGAACATCTCATATGTTCCGCGATGTTTCAAAAAAGTCTTCGGTGCCACAATTCTAAACCGTTTAACATTACTGAACTATCATGTAGTTATCAAAACGTGTATGTCAGATGTTCTCTACATCCATAGACGACGTTCGAGGTTCAGCACACCGAGCGGTGCATTAAGGACATAAGCCTTCTGCGCAGCAATGAGGACAATCCTCAGTTTACGGACCCAGTCTGCATAATTTCTACTATCAACTTTCAACTATATTTTCTCTAGGAACATATCTAAACAGTAGAACTAAAGCATATGCAATGACATAATTTGCAAAGACCTTTTGACTATGTTCATGATAATTAAGTTCATCTAATCAAATTATTTAATGAACTCCCACTTAGATAGTCATCCCTCTAGTCATCTAAGTGATACATGATCCGAGTCAACTAGGCCGTGTCCGATCATCACGTGAGACAGACTAGTCATCATCGGTGAACATCTCCATGTTGATCGTATCTTCTATACGACTCATGTTCGATGTTTCGGTCTCTTGTGTTCCGAGGCCATGTCTATACATGCTAGGCTCGTCAAGTCAACCTAAGTGTTTTGCATGTGTAAATCTGGCTTACACCCATTGTATGTGAACATTATAATCTATCACACCCGATCATCACGTGGTGCTTCGAAACAACGAACTTTCGCAACGGCGCACAGTTAGCGGAAACTCTTTCTTGAAATTATTATGAGGGATCATCTTATTTTCTACCGTCGTTCTAAGAAAATAAGATGCAAAAACATGATAAACATCACATGCAATCAAATAGTGACATGATATGACCAATATCATTTTGCTCCTTTTGATCTTCATCTTCGGGGCGCCATGATCATCATCATCACCGGCATGACACCATGATCTCCATCATCATGATCTCCATCATCGTGTCTTCATCAAGTTGTCTCGCCAACTATTACTTCTACTATTATGGCTAACGATTTAGCAATAAATAAAGTAATTACATGGCGTTATTCAATGACACCCAGGTCATATAATAAATTAAGACAACTCCTATGGCTCCTGCCGGTTGTCATACTCATTGACATGCAAGTCGTGATTCCTATTACAAGAACATGATCAATCTCATACATCACATATATTTCATTCATCACATCCTATTTGGCCATATCACATCACACGGCATATGCTGCAAAAACAAGTTAGATGTCCTCTAATTGTTGTTGCAAGTTTTTACATGGCTGCTATAGGTTTCTAGCAAGAACGTTTCTTACCTACACCAAAACCACAACGTGATATGCCAATTGCTATTTACCCTTCATAAGGACCCTTTTCATAGAATCCGATCCGACTAAAGTGGGAGAGACTGGCATCCACTAGGCACCTTATGCAACAAGTGCATGTCAGTCGGTGGAACCTGTCTCACATAAGTGTACGTGTAAGGTCGGTCCGGGGCGCTTCATCCCACAATACCGACGAAACAAGATAGGACTAGTAACGGTAAACATATTGAACAAAATCAACACCCACAACAACTTGTGTTCTACGCATGCATAGAATCTATGCAATAGACCTAGCTCATGATGCCGCTGTTGGGGAACGTAGCAGAAACTCAAAAATTTCTACGCATCACCAAGATCGATCTATGGAGATTCTAGCAACAAGAGAGAGAGGGAGTGCATCTTCATACCCTTGAAGATTGCTAAGCGGAAGCGTTACAAGAACGCATTTGATGGAGTCGTACTCGCGGTGATTCAAATCGGGGAAGATCCGATCTAGAGCCGAACGGACGGCGCCTCCGCGTTCAACACATGTACAGCCCGGGGACGTATCCTCCTTCTTGATCCAGCAAGGGGAGAGGATAAGTTGAGGGAGAACTCCGACAGCACGACGGAGTGGTGGTGATGGAGCTCGTGGTTCTCCGGCAGAGCTTCGCTAAGCACTACGGAGGAGGAGGAAGTGTTGGAGGAGGGAGGGGCTGCGCCAGGAGAAAAGGTGCGGCTGCCCTCCCACCCCTCCACTATATATAGGGCAAGGGGAGAGGGGGAGGCGCCCTAGGGTTTCCCCTAGGGGGCAGCGGCCAAGCAGATTGGATCTCCCTAGGGAAAATCCTAGGGAGACTTGCCCCCCAAGCCAAGCAGGTGGAGGATTGCCTCCCAAGCCAGGTGGAGGCGCCCCACCTCCCCAAATAACATGGGAAAGGGTGTGGGGGGCGCACCAACCCTTAGTGGGCTGGTTTTCCCCTTCCCCTTTGGCCCATTAGGCCCTCCAACACTTGTCGGGGCTCCCGAAACATCTTTCGGTCATGCTGGCCATAGCCTGGTAACCCCGGAACACTTCCGGACTCCAATACCCTTCATCCAATATATCGATCTTCACCGCCGGACCATTTCGGAACTCCTCGTGACATCCGGGATCACATCCGGAACTCCGAACTACCTTCAGTAACCACATACTATTTCCCATAACAACTCTAGCGTCACCGAACGTGTAGACCCTACGGGTTCAGGAACCATGCAGACATGACCGAGACGTTCTCCGACCAATAACCAATAGCGGGATCTGGATATGCATGTTGGCTCCCACATGTTCCACGATGATCTCATTGGATGAACCACGATGTCGAGGATTCAATCAATCTCGTATATAATTCCCTTTGTCCATTGGTATGTTACTTGCCCGAGATTCGATCAGCGGTATCCCTATACCTTGTTCAATCTCATGGTCTAAGGAAATGATACTTGACATTAGAAAAGCTCTTAGCAAACGAACTACACGATCTTGTGCTATGCTTAGGATTGGGTCTTGTCCATCACATCATTCTCCTAATGATGTGATCCTGTTATCAATGACATCCAATGTCCATGGTCAGGAAACCATAACCATCTATTCATCAATGAGCTAGTCGACTAGAGGCTCACTAGGGACATGTTGTGGTCTATGTATTCACACATGTACTACGGTTTCTAGTTAATACAATTATAGCATGAACAATAGACAATTATCATGAACAAGGAAATACAATGTCGGTGTTCTGGGAATGGGGGTACCCAGACTTGCCTGCCTGCGGCCTGCGGCGTGGCTCAAGGGGTGGCCCAGCATGGCCCATCTTCATCAACACAAGCTCAAGACCCTCGCGAGGGGCCAAGCCTCGCGGGGCGGACGACAGGAAGCTTCCTCAGGCACGGCCTCGTCAGGCTGGCTCGCGAGGAGGCAGAGAGATCAAGGCAGGGTACCTCACGAGGTGCCCGTGACGCAAGCCATGACGACCAAAGCCAGGCGGGCGCCAGGCGGGCACCGGCCTGCATAGAGTCCTTGTTTCCTCTTTGGTGCAAAGGGAGCAAGCGCAGGCAAGAGTATCAAGAAAAGGCAACCATTTCTGTGCAACAAGACCAAGACCAGCAACACGACAGGATGGAGGTCATCGTGGAGCCCAAGCCGGCGTCACCGCCAGAGTCTTTGGCAGGCGAGGACCGACTTTAGTCGGGATAAGTGTACTAGATGTTCCCCTTCAAAATGGCCAATTGTTGGCGCCCTTCCCGCTCAATATTTGGGAAGAGGCCCAGGGCCTCGCTCTATAAATAGGACTAGCCACTCTCAAGGCAAGGGGATCGAGCAGTTGAACCCTAGCCAAAACCACCAACCCAAGAACACCCCTCGCGAGGTAGTTCTTCCTTGTATTGTTCATCATCAGCCCCTGAGGCAATCCACCACACCACAAACTAGAGTAGGGTATTACACCACAATGGTGGCCCGAACTAGTATAAACCTCGTGTCCCTTGTGTTGTTCTTCGTGTAGTTTAGATCCCTGCGAGGCGAAGAGATATAGCCAGGTAGGAGGTGCGATCTCCGCATGCACCCCAGAGTTCGAACCTAGAGGGTCTGCCGAAACCCGAAATCTGACATTTGGCGCGCCAGGTAGGGGTGCACCGGAATCCGCCTCCCGCCACCCTGTTTTTTGCCGCCACTCGCATCCATGTCAGATGCTCGTCGAGCCCGCGCCGAGCGCCGGGCCGCCCTCGCCACTCGCGTCGCCCAGACGGCCCCCATCGGCGGGTGCCGCCGTTGTTCCCCATCGCCTGCCGCCACCGACCTGGCGGGGAACGAGCAGCAGGCGTCGTCTCTGCATCCTTCGGTGCGGCGAGAAGGCTGCACCGCCACCCCGTCGCTGACTCCACCTGGTTCCTCGTCCCACGCTCGTCGTGCTCCTGCGGACATGCACGCCGCGCTGCTCCTGGTGCGGGAACTCCTGCACTACCGCCCCGTCGACAACCTCTACGACGAGTGGCTCGCCCGCATCACCGAGCTCGTCAGCACCGCTGTGGGCTCCCCTGCTCCATCCCTCTCGCTGCACCGCGCCCCGCCTTGCGTGGGCGAGGAAGCTCTGGGGGTGCCTCGGCCGCCTCTCCCTCAAGAAGGCGCCTTGGCCCCAAGGCACGTGGCCCCCGGACGGAACCCGCTCCGTCCGGCACCAGCACAGCAAGAGAAGAGCTGCCAAGAGATCCCTCGTCCCCAAGAGGCTGCCCGGGCGCTCCCCGTGCCGGCCCGTCATGACCGCGCTCCTGATCCAGCGCGCCAAGACACCGCGCTGCTCCTGGCGGCAGCGCACGGAGACTTCCAAGATCAATCCCTCCATCACCCGAGGCCTCTCGTGGCCACTGCAGGCTGCCGCGCCTTCACCGCCGAGCTGCGCGGCGTGGCCTGGCCGGGCAAGTTCAAGCCAGACTTGCCCCCACGCTACGATGGCATGGCCGACCCTGCGGAGTTCCTCCAGCTCTATGAGCTGGGCATCAAAGCCGCCAACGGGGATGAGAAGGTCATGGCAAACTGGTTCCCCATGGCGCTCAAGGACGGTGCCCGCACCTTGCTCCTGAACCTGGCTCCTGGCACAATTTCCTCCTGGGACGAGATGCGCACCTGACTTGTCGCCAATTTCCAAGGCACACGCGACCGGGCCCCGGCCATGAGCAACTTGTGCCGCATCAAGCAGCAACAAAGAGAGACGCTGCAGAAGTTCATCTAGCGTTTCAACAACGCTCGCCTTAAGATCCCCAGGGTGTCTGAGGAGGCCATCATCTCAGCCTTCTCCGACGGTGTGCGTGATGTCAAGATGAAAGAAGAGCTTGCGATCCATGAAGACTTGTGCACGTCCCTTGAGCTGTTCTACTTGGCAACCAAGTGCGCTAGGGTTGAGGAAGGACGTCTTTCCCTCCTCGAGCTGCCAACAACCGACCCAGAAGAGAAGAAGCCAAAGGTCAAGGACGTGAAGCGCAAGGGGGAGGCCGTGCTTGCAGCAGAACCGGACACCAAGCGGGGAAGGGATCAGCCTAAGTCATCCAAAGGCAGCCGGTATTGTGTGTACCACGACCTCCATACCCACAACACCAGCGAATGCCAAGAGCTCCGGGCTGTGCAGGACGTGCGCGCCGGCCGACGCCCCGAGCGTAACGACCTGGGCTATGGCCGAGGAGGAGGAAGAGGTGGGGGACGATGGGAAGACCATGGCCCTCGCCAAGGGTGGCGCGAGCGACCTCGCGAGGACCACTGGCAGGATCAGCCTCGCGAGGGAGGCTGGAGGGATCAGCCTTGCGAGGATCGACCGCAAGGCAATGCGGGCCTCCCTCCTCTACCACCACAGCCAAGGAGGAACGAAGACCATCATCAGGACAAGGGGGCTGGGGGCTTCTAGGAGCCGCGCGCAATCGCTTGCATCTTGGGCGGAGCTCAAGCCCCAGCCTCTCAACGCATCTTCAAGTAGTTTGCTCGCGAAGTGAATGCAGTCCTCCCCAAGCTCGAAGCCACGCGCCCCCTCAGGTGGTCAGCATGCGCCATCACGTTCAGCTCAGCGGATCAGCTCAAGTGCACAGCCAGAGCCGGAGTCCTCCCGATGCTTTGCTCCCCGATCATCAGCAATGTGCAAGTCACCAGGACCCTCATCAATGGTGGGGCAGGGCTCAATGACCTATCCGTCGAAACATTCAACAATCTCCAAGTGCCATACAACCAGATTCAGCCAACCAAGCCTTTCTCAAGAGTCACTGATGGTTTCACAGTCCTGATAGGGCAGGTCCGCCTTCCTGTCACCTTCGAGAAGCGCGACAACTACCGCACTAAGCTCATTGACTTTGACATCGCGCACGTCCGCCTGCCATACAATGCCATCCTCGGGTACCCAGCTCTGGCCAAGTTCATGGCCGTGACTCATCATGGTTACAACATCCTCAAGATGCTAGGAAGCGGTGGAGTCATCACAATGCCTGGTGAAGAGAGAGACGCAGTGTGTTCTTTGGAGCGTGCTTTTGAAGCCGCATCAATTGAAGACCCAGATCACAAGAGAGGAAGGCTTCCCGGGGCAGTCCCTAAGAAGAAGAAGGCGTCGCCTGGTCAGAACCCTCGGGAGGCAAGCCCCTCAGAGTCCGCGCCCGTTCCAAGGGCACCTCCTTCTGTCGCATAGGAAGGCGCGCCCGGCGCCCTCCTCGAGCAAGGCTCGGGGGCTCTCTCCTGGAGGGTTATCGACTTTGGTAAGATCACGAGGGAGGCGCTCGGGCACCACTTGGAGGCATGTTTTAAAGCACATTTCCCTCAGGCAGGAGCAAGGCAAGGAGGGCCAAACCCTCGGGAGTTCGTCAGCGAGATCATTCAGGAGCTGCTGGAGTCAAGAATCATAAGTGGCAGCCGCCGCTTACCCGTCTTAGCTCCCCATCCGGGCGAGGATGGTGGGCTGCGCGTCTGCATCGACATACCAGGGCTCAACCAAGCCGCCTCTCAGGAGCGCCTCTGGCCCTCACGCCTGGGACGCTACGAAGGTCCACCCCACATCTATGTTCGCATGCCTTACAGCTTGCCGAACGCGGCTGTTGTGCGCCAGCGCCTCATGAGGAGCATCCTGGAGGCCCAGGCGGCCAGGCGTTCCATAGTCCTGGCAGAGATGGAGATGGTCCGCGAGGAGCCACCAGCGCCTCCGGAGCCTCCCGAGGCTCCTGGGCCTGGGGGCTCGTGAAGATTGGCTTCCGCAGCACACGACGTTGCTACTTCAGCATCCCTTCATCTTCAACACCATCAGGTGACATCTTTCGAGTTTCATTTTTCAGCTGGGAGCGCCCTCAGGGCTGCGCCATTCCCAGGCCGCGTGGGTCCGTCCCTGCGGCATGTATCCCTTTTGTTCATGTTTTTAGCTTGCTTTATTGGGGGCGTCCCTCGGGCTGCATTATCCCCAAGCCACTTGGGCCTAACCCAGCGACATGTATCCCTCTCGCATTTATTTGGGTCGTGCGTTTGACCCACCGTGATCATTACTTGCTTGTGGCGACACCTTTCTTCCTTCATGCCGGCGGCTTGCACGTTAAAGGGGGGGTACCTGAGCATCGCGACTCATGGACTCTTACTGGCTCTCCAGCCTCACCTCCTGGCCTTGTCCACGGCATCGCGGCTTGGCATACCAGCGATGGCTGAGCTCGCTCGAGGGCCGGGACCCGAGGACGTAGAGCAACGGCATGTAATCAAATTTGCAGGAGCACATCAAAAGTAAAGGCCCAGAGCCAGGCGCAACCCGCCTTGAGGTAGGGCCCGTGAGTCCCGCGCTGGCTCACGGGTGCCCAGATACACCTCGCCAAGCCCTACCGTGCCAGCCACGTGTCAGGGCGGGGCTGTACACGCCCCGGGGGCTCCTCCCGGAGGGGAGCCCCCTCCCACGCACTAGTGGAAGCACCATGCTCCGCACTGGCTGACGACACTGCCGAGGAGCGGCTATGCCCGTACACATACGGAAGCGCTATGCTCCGTGCTGGTGATAAACAACTGAGGGTGGCCCCCGGCTGCATCAACCTCAGGGAGCCCAGAGCTCAGTGTCCGGCCTTGTCGTAACGCCTCCCCTCGGGAGTGCCGCGCGAGGGGGCTGGACACGGGGGCTATGCTTGGGTCACGCCCAGGCGCATGCCACCCAACCAGGCCCCTCGGGCCTGGTTCGTCACACGTCTCTCCCCGAGCGGAGCCAAGGTACGAAGGCCATTTGAACGTCAAGGGGGACTCCTGAGCATCGCGACTCAGTAGCCTAACTGGTGACGTAGCCCCTCACCCCTTAGTTCCGAAAGGCTAACAGCGGTTGATGTATGCACGGGGCCGGGCTCTACTGACATAGAATGGTAAATCTGTTCACACATCTCCCCTCCCTACTTGCTATTCGCGCGTCAAGGGGGACTACTGAGCATCGCGACTCAGGAGCCTAACTGGTCACGTAGCCCCTCACTCCTTGGTCCCGTCCTGGTTTCCGGTCGAGGCTAACGGTGGCTGAGGTATGCGCAGGGCCGGGCTCTGCCGACGTAGAACACAAGCAAGTAGGAAGGAAAAACGCAAATCTCAAGGAATCCAAAAGAAGATATTACAGTCCATAGATTGTTTCCACAACGCCAAACACAAGTTTAAACGCCTCCACGAGGCATGACGCATGTTGCAGGAGCTGAAAGCAGGACAGGAGCCGCGAGGGGGTCACTTTCCGGCAGCGCCATCGCTGGCGGCGGAGCTGCGCTGGGTAGTTCCGCTTCGTGTAACCTCAGGATCGGCAGCACCTCACCTCAGCTTGGTGCTGAAGGCACGAAACCTCGCCAGCAGAGCCTCCGCTCGACCCTTCACAGCTTCAGCAGCGGCAGCGGCAAGATCGCCACTCACAGGCTCCAGCAGGCTGTCAAGGTCGACGTTGGGGTCGCAAAGATAGACGTGGGTGAAGACGCGCGTCAGTGCTGCAGAAGAAAGGACACACGCCTCAGCCTCAGCCGTGGGGCCCGGGCCGATCGCGACATCTTCAAGGGCGCGGACCAGGAAAGGAATCAACTTGGCGGGGCCGTCCTCGGTGCCAGCCAGCGGACTCTCCAGGCCGCTGTCATAAAGCGTCTTCAGCAAGGAGCGAGCTTTCTCTTCCAGCTTCGTGAAGGCCACGCGGTCCTCGGCCAGGACCCGCGCCTTACCATACAGCTCGATCTTCCTCACCTCCAACGACTGCTCTAGCGTATCCAAGCGGCCATGGCGCTCATCAAGCTCGGCATCCCGGTCCTTGGCGGCAGCCTCGCGAGCCTTCATCTCTACCTCCTTCTCCTAGCGGTCACGAGCCTCCTTTGCGAGCTGGTCGCGAAGACCTTGCAGCTCGCTCTCCAGCGCCTTGCAGCGACCCCGAACATCCGCAGCCTTGCCCAAGGCGGCATCGCGAGCGGCCCTGGCCTGAAGGATGGCCTGCTTTTCCTCATCACAGGCCATCGCGGCCTGAACCAGCGCTGCTCGAATTGAAGCATCAGAGCGGACCCAGCCGGAGGCCAGCTCCAGGCGCCTGGCCACCAGACAAGGGTCGGCGCCCTGGAGATCTCCTCGCAGCCAGTCCAATTTAGCAGCAGCATGATCCAAGACAGTGGATGGGGTCGGAGAAATGGCAGTTGGCTGAGTAGGAGGAGAAGACGGCAGCGTGATCATAGCACCATGAGTTGGGACCTTCTGCGCCCCGATGACTATGGCAGTGGCGTCAGGCAAAGACGCCTCGAGAGTCGCTTGGGCCATGGGGGCTAAGCTCCCTCCAGCACACCCCGCCTGGCCTCGCGAGGATGACCGGGCAGGAGAGGCCCGGGCCTTGCCGCCCCCTTCTCCCGCGGGTGGAAGTGCTGCCACGGACGGAGCCTCAGGGGCCCCCTTCAGCCTTTTCGCCGCAGGCACCGGCCTAGCCAAGGAATATGGACGTCAAGCCTCAGCAGCAAAGCAAGAAGCAAAACGAGAATCAAGCACTTACTGGTCATCGCCCGCGGGCTCAAGCAACCTCCGGCCGAACTTGAAGCCCGAGAGCCTGCTGCTGGGGTCAGCCTCAAAAGACTCGGGAGCAGGAGGCACGTCTGAGATCGTCTCGGAGCCGGAGCAGGCCCGCAGAGAATCAGCCCTGTCCTGTCCTTCTTCGGGATCAGGGGTGAGCTCTCACCGCCTCGCTCGTTTCCATCCTCGTCGTCGTCTGGCATGAGACGAAGAGCGCGGGACCTGCGCCAAGGGAGGGGCTCTCTCGACTCCTCGTCGGTTGCCTCGGAATTGGGCTCATCTTCCGGCCCCACTTCTTCCTCCTCTCTGTCGGAGTCGCTCGAGGACACGTTCACCGTCGCCTGGGCCGCCAGGTCCTCAGGAACCTCCACGGGCACAGGCCCGTCCTCGTTGAAAGCAGGCATGGAGTTCACCACCTACTCTCAATTGTCCCAAAGGAACAGGGGTACAAGAGTACCCTCCAGCCTCGCCACGTCTCCCCCCAACCAAGGCATGGAGGACCGTGGCCAGATCTTCGTCGGCCAGGGCTGCGGAGCTCAGGCGAAGGGCGGCATCGGCCTCCCCGAGCCTCCATAGTGGGAGTGAATATTTCCGAAGCGGGGCCGCCCGATGCTCTAGGAACTCCCTCAGGAGCGACGCCCCGGTCAGCTTCGTTGTCGCCATGTTGCCCGGCCACAGGTCCACGTCCATCCTCTCCAGCACTGGCTTCGCACGGGGATCGACGAGCTCCGCGTGGGACCAAGCATCGATGGCCTCGGTTGCCTCGTAGGCAGGATCAGCCGGGGATGGATGCGCCCAGCATCCACCATGACCCACTTACTCCGGAAGCCTTCAATCCTCTTCCCAGGCTTCGAGATGGCATTGGAGCTAGAGTACGCGACAAAGCTCGCGCACGCGGTGATGGAGTCGCGAGAAACCCGGAGGTAAAAGTAGTGGCGCAGCAAGGCCACAGAGGGCTTTACCCCGACATGAGCCTCGAAGTAATAGGCGAGAATCGCCAGAAGAAGAACAGAGTTGGGATGGAGGTGCAGAGCTTGCAGGTTGTAGTGGCGGAGAACAGAAAGAAAGAACTCGGAAAAGAGAAGCACCAGACCGGCGGCGATGGCGCTCATGAAGAGCGGGTAGAAGGTGCTTCCTTTCTCCTCGGGAAGGACAGAGCCAACCTTGAGCGCGGCTGTCCCGTTGTTGCCTTGCGCTGCCATCATCAGGCGCGTGAGGGCCAGGTTCTTCTCTGACATGTTCGGAGGATCTAGCGCAGGCGAGTACCAGGCCCCGACCGGAGTCTGGCGAGGCGCCATGGCTTGCTAAGGTGTGGGTCCGAAGCAGATCTGGGGGATTTCGGGAGCAAGAAGGAGGAGAGCGAAAAAGCAGATCTGGGCAACGACTGGAGGAAGCAGAGAAGGTAAGCCTGGCATGGTGCCACTCTTTTGTTAATTCGTGCAGTTGTCGAGGCGTCATGGGGAAGTGGGGACACCCACGTCCAATCAACCGCCACGCGGCGCCCAAGGCCGCAGGCTGTTGGGGCCCGTGGCGCTTCGCACTTGCCCCTTCGCTTCTCTGCTAAGCCAAGTCCAGGCGCGCCTTGGGCCCGGGGGCTACTGTCGACGTTCTGGGAATGGGGGTATCCAGACTTGCCTGCCTACAGCCTGCGGCGTGGCTCAAGGGGTGGCCCAGCACGGCCCATCTTCATCAACACAAGCTCAAGACTCTCGCGAGGGGCCAAGCCTCGTGGGGCAGACGACAGGAAGCTTCCTCACGCACGGCCTCGTCAGGCTGACTCGCGAGGAGGCGGAGAGATCAAGGCGGGGTACCTCACGAGGTGCCCGTGACGCAAGCCATGACGACCAAAGCCAGGCGGGCGCCAGGCCGGCGCCATGTAACGCCCTCGATGCGGCTATATCTCCCACGTGTCGAAGCACGACTTAGAGGCATAACCGCATTGAAAGCAATGTCGCAAGTGAGGTAATCTTCACACAACCCATGTAATACACAAGGGCAAGAGATACATAGTTGGCTTACAATCGCCACGTCACACAATTACATGAATAAAGCATTACATCAACCAAATACAATCAGGGCCCGACTACGGAGCCAAAATAAAAGAAGAACCCCAAATGCGACAAAGGTCCCCGATCGACCCCAACTGGGCTCCACTACTGATCAACTAGAACGGAAACAACACAAAGGACAAGGTCTTCATCGAGCTCCTCCTGAGCTTGGTTGCGTCATCTGCACAGACTCATCGGCACCTGCAAACTGGTTTTGGAAGTATCTGTGAGCCACAGGGACTCAGCAATCTCGCACCCGCGAGATCAAGACTATTTAAGCTTATAGGAAGGATGGAGTAATGAGGTGGAGCTGCAGCAAGCGACTAGCATATATGGTGGCTAAACATACGCAAATGAGAGCGAGAAGAGAAGGCAAAGCACGGTCGATAAAAGTATGATCAAGAAGTGATCCTGGACTACCTACGTCAAGCATAACTCCAACACCGTGTTCACTTCCCGGACTCCGCCGGAAAGAGACCATCACGGTTACGCACGCGGTTGATGTATTTTAATTAAGGTCAACTTCGGGTTTTCTACAACCGGACGTTAACAAATTCCCATCTGCCCATAACTGCGGGCACGGCTTTCGAAAGTTCAATCCCTGCAGGGGAGTCCCAACTTAGCCCATGACAAGCTCTCACGGTCAACGAAGGAATAGACCTCCACCCGAGACGTTCCGATCAGACTCGGTATCCCGGTACAACAAGACATTTCGACAGGGTAAAACTAAACCAGCAACACCGCCCGAATGTGCCGACAAATCCCGATAGGAGCTGCACATATCTCTTTCTCGGGGCACACTCAGATTGTCCTAGGTACGGGTAGGCCAGCCCAGAGTTGCCCCTGGTAGCCACCGGTAGCTGACAGGTTGGACCAACACTCAGAGGAGCACTGGCCCGGGGGGGTAAAATAATGATGACCCTCAGGAGCGCGACTCCCAAGGGAAAAGAAAAGGCTAGGTGGCAAATGGTAAAACCAATGTTGGGCATTGCTGGAGAAGCTTTACTTAAGGCGAACTGTCAAGGGGTTCCCATTATAGCCCAACCGCGTAAGGGACGCAAAATCCGGGAACATAACACCGATATGACGGAAACTAGGGCGGCAAGAGTGGAACAAAACACCAGGCATAAGGCCGAGCCTTCCACCCTTTACCAAGTATATAGATGCATTAATTAAATAGATATATTGTGATATCCCAACAAGTAAACATGTTCCAACAAGGAACAACATCTCCATGTTCCAACAAGGAACAAACTTCAATCTTCACCTGCAACTAACAATGCTATAAGAGGGGCTGAGCAAAGCGGTAACATAGCCAATCAACGGTTTGCTAGGACATGGTGGGTTAGAGGTTGAACATGGCAATTTGGGTGGCTGACAAGCAAGTGGTAGGCATCGTAGCATTGGCATGGCAAAAGAGCGAGCAAACTAGCATAGCAAAGATAGTAGTGATTTCGAGGGTATGATCATCTTGCCTGAAAACTCGCAAGGAAGAAGAACGAGTCCATGAAGAAGACAAACGGACGTAGTTGAACGGATCCTCACAAACGCGACGTTATCGGAACCAACCCGAAGAAGCAATCACTAGAAAAGGAGCACACAACATAGTAAATAACCAACACATCAACATGGCATGATGCACAAACGAGTATGATGCATGTCCGGTTTAATGAAGCATGGCATGGCAAGGTGCACAAGCAGTTCTACAAATTAAGTGGAGATCAATACGCAACTGCATATTGACGAAACACCACGATAAGTTATTTAGTTTGATCCCGTTTATGTACCCAACAATATTAAATGTTGTTAAGCATGGCAAGAGGGTGAAGCAAATGAAAACTACCTATCTAGTCAAGGTTAAATGAGGCCGGAAGCAACGAACAACAATTCCGGTAAATCCCCATAGCATATTTTAGATTTGGTACTGTTCTGCCCTAAACAATATTTTAGAGTTGTTAAACATGCAAGATGATGCCACCATGTTAAACTAGGCAAAATTCTACCCCATTTACATATAAAGATTATTAAAAACGGAGCTACGGTTATTTAGTTATGAATTAAATCATTTTAGCATGGCATAGGAGTAAATTAATGCAAACAACACTTTAAGCATTTTAGCATGGGATGAAAATGGCATATTATTAATCTAGATGAAAAACTAAGCATTTTACATATATAAAGTTTTTACATATGATGCACAGATTATGAGTTATTATATGCATGAAGTGTAAGGGGGTTTCTGCAAATCTGTAATTCCTCGGATAATGCTAAATTCGTAGGACTGGAAAAAAAATGATATGGGCTGAAACTGGCTGGGCCACAACAGGAGAGAAAAAAAAAGGAGGGGGCGCTGGGGGTGGCCTCACCATGGGCTCGGCCCGGCAGAGGAGGAAGGAGGCCGAGGCGGTGGGAGATGGGCCGGATCGGAGGAGGTTGGCCCAGGCGAGCGAGGCCCTCGTGCTCCCGCACGAGCACGAGGCCATGGCGGCGACAGGTGGCGCAGGGACGCCGGCGGGAAGGTTGGAAGGCGCGGGGAGGTTCCGGGACGGCGCTGCTGCAGCGGATCCGGACGGATCTGGCCGCGGGGGCTCCGTTCCCGACGACGGCGAGGGCCACCAACGTCGAGCGGAGCTTCACGAGGCGGCGGCGGCAGATCCTGCGGGGAGAAGAGAGAGAGCGAGGTGAGGGAGAGGTCGGGCCAGAGAAGGAAGGAGGAGACGGGCGCGGAGGCCGGTGACCTGATGCAGGCGGCGGATGGCGAGGCAGAGGACGGGCGGCGGCGTGCTCCGGTTGCCGGAGTTGGTCGCCGGCGACGGCGCGAAGGCGGCGGCGCAGATCGGGCAAGACGGGTTCGGGCGGCGAGGTTGCGGGCTCCCTCGGGCCCGGCGCGGCCCGGGGCGGGTCCGATCTGGGCTTCACGGGGCTCGGCGGCGAAGTGGGCGCGGGTGGACAAGTGGCGCCCCGGGACTGGCTGCGGGCGCGGAGGAGGTGACGTGGCGGCCTCCGATTCGTCGGAGCGACGTGGAGGCTGGACGTGTCCGGCGCGGGCGGACGCGTCCGGCGGCGCGAGGAGGGAGAGGGCTAGGGTTGGACTGCGGGAATTTCGGGGAGGAAGACATATATATAGGTGGAGGGAGCTAGGAGAGTCCAAATGAGGAGCGGTTTTCGGCCACGCGATCGTGATCGAACGACCGAGAGCATGGAGGGGAGTTAGATGGGTTTTGGGTCAAAATGGAAGGGTGTTGGGCTGCAACACACATGAGGCCTTCTCGGTCCCTCGGTTAACCGTTGGAGTATCAAACGAAGTCCAAATGGTACGAAACTTGACAGGCGGTCTACCGGTAGTAAACCAAGGCCGCATGACAAGTCTCAGTCCAATCCGGAAATGTTTAATCCCCACACAAGAAAGAAAGGTAGAAATGACCACCGGAGGAGAACGGAATGCCGGATTGCAAAACGGACAACGGGGAAAATGCTCGGATGCATGAGACGAACACGTATGCAAATGCAATGCACATGATGACATGATATGAGATGCATGACACGCAAGCAATGACAACGCAACAACAGCGAATAACTAAACGACACCTGGCACATCGGTCTCGGGGCGTTACAACACTCCACCACTATGAGAGGATCTCGTCCCGAGATCTAGAATGGCACCGGAGGGACAACGGAAGAGAAAGAGAGGAGAGGTAAAACTAAGTTGCTTCTTTGACGAACGAGTGAAACCATGAACCTTGAGAGGTTGAGCAATTCGAGAAAAGAATAGAACGAAGGAGAACAAAGTCGAAAACACTCCGTTAGAAAAGAGGAACAAGGGATACGATGAGAACCCAGAGGTTTAGTGATAAGATAGATATTGAAACCACTCCGGTTAAAACTAGATAGAGGAGGAATAAGATTGATATAATTTAGGCAGCACTCCGACTGTAAATGGAAGGAATTGAACATGAACTTGACAAGATGGGAGGATACATGATGAAATCAACAACACACTGCCTCCGGAATTGAAAGAATGGCGCAAGGGGTAAGAAACATTACAAACCGCACTCCGGTTGAGAAGGGAGGCAAAACTAGATAAGATGAAAAGAACTTGAGCAGAGGACACGACACTCTGGTTAAATGGATAAGCACGAAAAGAACTTGATCTTTGACAAACGAGATGATGGGTTGAAAAGAGCAACATCACAATGACTCCGGAACGAAGGGAAACAAGATCTTGAGAGAGCACGATAACAACAAATGCTAGAACGGAGTTGTTGGAAAACCAACAACGAAAAGATAAGCTTGCTATGGTCTTGTGGAGTACATCTCAAATAATGAGGTGACAACCTGCCACTTACGAAAAACAAGATTGGATTGATATGAACAAGAAGACGAGAAACTTATTTCACCGGGAGGATAAATGAAGAAACTTGGATCATTTATAAGCACCATAAATGGCAACAATCCTTAGGGAAGGCTTTAGGTGAAATATAACTCAAGATAACTCCAAAGAAGAGATTGATGGATTTAAAATAACTCATTCTTAACAACATGTGAATCATGGAACATGAACTCAAATTATCAAGAATGACATAATACCACCTCCAAAATATGGTAGAAAGAATTGCACTCCGGATTACCATATGAAGAAAGCTTGAGCTCCTTAGGAAAGAATCTCGATGAAAACTTTGAGAAGGGAATAGAATCCTTGATGAACCATCATGTAGAACCTCCATGAAGAACTTCGGTAAACAAAAGGAATGAAAAGAAAGAGAAATTGAAAACACAAGGTGAATCCTTGCAATGATTTAGATGGATCTCCGTGATAATTAGAGCTTGGAACTCCGGGAAAAAGAGAAGATGAAACAAATGAAACCGAGAATTTTAAGGGCCTCCGTTATAAAGAATTAATCACTTGGATGAACAAGAATAAGAATTATGTTATGCTTATCCTTCACCAATTAAATTGATGACAATCAACGGATTTGGCATACTACTTATTCTCGTAGAAAGGATTAAGAGAGATATGGCGTAAACTTGAGAAGATCTTCAACGAACCACCGGTAGGATTGGAACAACAAATGAATTGATATGATGAACAAGGAAGAGAGATCTTGAAAGAACCACCGTAAGAATTGAAAATGATGGAAGTAGGGGTGCATCACCGGTAAGAATTAGCAAATGAACGAAGGTGCTTGAGACAAACTAGATACATGAGAACAAAGAGATCAAAACTGATTAGAGGATATTCGATAGATGCACCGGCAAGATAGGAGAATGATAACTGACGGCTGAGAATGAATAAACCTGAATTGATGGACTCCGGATGACAAACTGAGAAGACTCTTGAATATCTCCTGATGGGTGAAAAAGATTCTCACAATCAAAAACAATTATGAGAGGATGGCAACAAGCTAGCACCATGAATCTTGAAGAGAATAGAGCAAGATTAAAGAGAAACTCTTCTTCGGTCTTCAAATGATGAGAATGACAACGAGAAACACCACCAAGAATTATTGAGGCACACCGGAAGAATCAAAAGCGAAGAGGTTGAGCCAACTATGAAAAGAATTTGAAAGATCTTGGAGAAAAAGCATTTGACTGATGATAACTCATTCTTACGTCAAACTTGGAGAAGAATTTAGGATAGCTCTGGGAAAATAGAAGAGTCAGGTAAGATCCTGGGAAAAGACCTGTGGGTTAGGGCCCACTCAAAAGAAGCACCATTGAACGATTGATTGAAATAGATATTGCACCGGTAGAATTAAATGACTTGAATGAGATAATAATCTCCAAATAGCTTGAACGGATGCAGAGTGGAAACACGAATCTTCGAGATATCTTGAGCACTCCGGAACAATTTAATAGCGAGAGATGGATGATTAAGAGGTGCACCGGCATAAGAAAAGCATTGGAAAAAAGAAAAGGAGTATGCTTAATACCAAAGCTTGAATTAAATCCACCGGAGAAGAAAAGAACGAGGAATGATGAACTTGAAGCTCCATTAGAATCTTCATGAGAATCACCGGATAAGAACATTGACGGAAAAGAATGGAGAAACTTCACAAAATAAAAGGATACTTGGTAAAGAAATCTTAGTCCTTGAGGAAAAAGGGTGGGTGGGCGGGAAAAACAAAGGCAACTTGGAGACGGATGAAACAAACAGCGTTGAGAAGAAGTGATAAATGATCTTGCAAATGTTGACGTGAACGGATCCACTTGAAGAGAAAGACGCTGGTTGAAAAGGATTGACATGACAATCTCGATTGTCGAGAAGGATTGGTATTCACATCGGAGTATGAGAACACCATTTCGGAAAGGTATGGATTCAACATTTGACTTCGAAGCAACTCGAATACCACAAATAAAATAAAACAAAACAAAGGATTGGCTTGCAGAATAAGCCGGAACAAACATATGATAGAGATTTCGTCCGAAGTTTTCGTGGTGGGGCCTACACGGGCTCGATCGTACAGCACCATCATGTACAAGGCAGTGCACATGACATACGAAGCGTCCCCGAGTCGGCATAGCCAAGGACTCTTTAAGACACAACGAGACCACTGTAAAATCGACCGTGAATAGGCGGACCACTAGACGTCGAACCCCAATTTCATATCATACATCCGTCGGAAAGATATCCTAAGAGCTACTTGAATTCCCACCTATGAAACTCCCGAAATTTTCCGGTTATGCAATCAGGTGTTGGGGATACAGGGGAAGCATAATGTCTCACCCAAACTAGCAAATCCTACATCCAGCTGTATCCATCCTTCAACACATAACCAAGAAACCTTCGGAAACCATCTACCTCAACCTTCGAAAAGCATCCGTTATACAAGTTATGGCGATACTCCCGAACTCCTGCCCCAGTACTGGGTGGCGTCGAGGTTATCTCACCAACGAACTGCATAAAAGAGATTTTCGATGTCGGCGTACTAAACTCAGGTATTCCAGAATTGCAACGATAAAATTATGATGACAACACCTCATAGCTCAACTCCCCGGGACACTTCCACTAAACCCCTGACAGGAGGCACCAAGACAATGTTCTCATCATAAAACCATCGGAACGATTCCAAGATACCCGCGTGATCCTAAAAAAAAATTTTAGTGAAATTTGAGAAGAGAAGAGTCAAAACTCTACGCCAGGATGCCTTACCAGAGCGATGAGGAGACTGGGAAGTAAAAAAAGAATTCCTAAACTCTCCGATATATAATTCCTAAATGACTCAAAACATTTTTCTAGACACAACTCGGCTGCTAAAAACGATCAAGCAATGGGGCTCCTAAGGTCGGGGAAGGCTCTGATACCAACTTGTAACACCCTCGATGCGGCTATATCTCCCACGTGTCGAAGCACGACTTAGAGGCATAACCGCATTGGAAGCAATGTCGCAAGTGAGGTAATCTTCACACAACCCATGTAATACACAAGGGCAAGAGATACATAGTTGGCTTACAATCGCCACTTCACACAATTACATGAATAAAGCATTACATCAACCAAATACAATCAGGGCCCGACTACGGAGCCAAAATAAAAGAAGAACCCCAAATGCGACAAAGGTCCCCGATCGACCCCAACTGGGCTCCACTACTGATCAACTAGAACGGAAACAACACAAAGGACAAGATCTTCATCGACCTCCTCCTGAGCTTGGTTGCGTCATCTGCACAGACTCATCGGCACCTGCAAACTGGTTTTGGAAGTATCTGTGAGCCACAGGGACTCAGCAATCTCGCACCCGCGAGATCAAGACTATTTAAGCTTATAGGAAGGATGGAGTAATGAGGTGGAGCTGCAGCAAGCGACTAGCATATATGGTGGCTAAACATACGCAAATGAGAGCGAGAAGAGAAGGCAAAGCACGGTCGATAAAAGTATGATCAAGAAGTGATCTTGGACTACCTACGTCAAGCATAACTCCAACACCGTGTTCACTTCCCGGACTCCGCCGGAAAGAGACCATCACGGTTACGCACGCGGTTGATGTATTTTAATTAAGGTCAACTTCGGGTTTTCTACAACCGGACGTTAACAAATTCCCATCTGCCCATAACCGCGGGCACGGCTTTCGAAAGTTCAATCCCTGCAGGGGAGTCCCAACTTAGCCCATGACAAGCTCTCACGGTCAACGAAGGAATAGACCTCCACCCGAGACGTTCCGATCAGACTCGGTATCCCGGTACAACAAGACATTTCGACAGGGTAAAACTAAACCAGCAACACCGCCCGAATGTGCCGACAAATCCCGATAGGAGCTGCACATATCTCTTTCTCGGGGCACACTCAGATTGTCCTAGGTACGGGTAGGCCAGCCCAGAGTTGCCCCTGGTAGCCACCGGTAGCTGACAGGTTGGACCAACACTCAGAGGAGCACTGGCCCGGGGGGGGGGGGGTAAAATAATGATGACCCTCAGGAGCGCGACTCCCAAGGGAAAAGAAAAGGCTAGGTGGCAAATGGTAAAACCAATGTTGGGCATTGCTGGAGAAGCTTTACTTAAGGCGAACTGTCAAGGGGTTCCCATTATAGCCCAACCGCGTAAGGGACGCAAAATCCGGGAACATAACACCGATATGACGGAAACTAGGGCGGCAAGAGTGGAACAAAACACCAGGCATAAGGCCGAGCCTTCCACCCTTTACCAAGTATATAGATGCATTAATTAAATAGATATATTGTGATATCCCAACAAGTAAACATGTTCCAACAAGGAACAACATCTCCATGTTCCAACAAGGAACAAACTTCAATCTTCACCTGCAACTAACAACGCTATAAGAGGGGCTGAGCAAAGCGGTAACATAGCCAATCAACGGTTTGCTAGGACATGGTGGGTTAGAGGTTGAACATGGCAATTTGGGTGGCTGACAAGCAAGTGGTAGGCATCGTAGCATTGGCATGGCAAAAGAGCGAGCAAACTAGCATAGCACAGATAGTAGTGATTTCGAGGGTATGATCATCTTGCCTGAAAACTCGCAAGGAAGAAGAACGAGTCCATGAAGAAGACAAACGGACGTAGTTGAATGGATCCTCACAAACGCGACGTTATCGGAACCAACCCGAAGAAGCAATCACCGGAAAAGGAGCACACAACATAGTAAATAACCAACACATCAACATGGCATGATGCACAAACGAGTATGATGCATGTCCGGTTTAATGAAGCATGGCATGGCAAGGTGCACAAGCAGTTCTACAAATTAAGTGGAGATCAATACGCAACTGCATATTGACGAAACACCACGATAAGTTATTTAGTTTGATCCCGTTTATGTACCCAACAATATTAAATGTTGTTAAGCATGGCAAGAGGGTGAAGCAAATGAAAACTACCTATCTAGTCAAGGTTAAATGAGGCCGGAAGCAACGAACAACAATTCCGGTAAATCCCCATAGCATATTTTAGATTTGGTACTGTTCTGCCCTAAACAATATTTTAGAGTTGTTAAACATGCAAGATGATGCCACCATGTTAAACTAGGCAAAATTCTACCCCATTTACATATAAAGATTATTAAAAACGGAGCTACGGTTATTTAGTTATGAATTAAATCATTTTAGCATGGCATAGGAGTAAATTAATGCAAACAACACTTTAAGCATTTTAGCATGGGATGAAAATGGCATATTATTAATCTAGATGAAAAACTAAGCATTTTAAATATATAAAGTTTTTACATATGATGCACAGATTATGAGTTATTATATGCATGAAGTGCAAGGGGGTTTCTGCAAATCTGTAATTCCTCGGATAATGCTAAATTCGTAGGACTGGAAAAAAAATGATATGGGCTGAAACTGGCTGGGCCACAACAGGAGAGAAAAAAAAAGGAGGGGGCGCTGGGGGTGGCCTCACCATGGGCTCGGCCCGGCAGAGGAGGAAGGAGGCCGAGGCGGTGGGAGATGGGCCGGATCGGAGGAGGTTGGCCCAGGCGAGCGAGGCCCTCGTGCTCCCGCACGAGCACGAGGCCATGGCGGTGACAGGTGGCGCAGGGACGCCGGCGGGAAGGTTGGAAGGCGCAGGGAGGTTCCGGGACGGCGCTGCTGCAGCGGATCCGGACGGATCTGGCCGCGGGGGCTCCGTTCCCGACGACGGTGAGGGCCACCGACGTCGAGCGGAGCTTCACGAGGCGGCGGCGGCAGATCCTGCGGGGAGAAGAGAGAGAGCGAGGTGAGGGAGAGGTCGGGCCAGAGAAGGAAGGAGGAGACGGGCGCGGAGGCCGGTGACCTGATGCAGGCGGCGGATGGCGAGGCAGAGGACGGGCGGCGGCGTGCTCCGGTTGCCGGAGTTGGTCGCCGGCGACGGCGCGAAGGCGGCGGCGCAGATCGGGCAAGACGGGTTCGGGCGGCGAGGTTGCGGGCTCCCTCGGGCCCGGCGCGGCCCGGGGCGGGTCCGATCTGGGCTTCACGGGGCCCGGCGGCGAAGTGGGCGCGGGTGGACAAGTGGCGCCCCGGGACTGGCTGCGGGCGCGGAGGAGGTGACGTGGCGGCCTCCGATTCGTCGGAGCGACATGGAGGCTGGACGTGTCCGGCGCGGGCGGACGCGTCCGGCAGCGCGAGGAGGGAGAGGGCTAGGGTTGGACTGCGGGAATTTCGGGGAGGAAGACATATATATAGGTGGAGGGAGCTAGGAGAGTCCAAATGAGGAGCGGTTTTCGGCCACGCGATCGTGATCGAAGACCGAGAGCATGGAGGGGAGTTAGATGGGTTTTGTGTCAAAATGGAAGGGTGTTGGGCTGCAACACACACGAGGCCTTCTCGGTCCCTTGGTTAACCGTTGGAGTATCAAACGAAGTCCAAATGGTACGAAACTTGACAGGCGGTCTACCGGTAGTAAACCAAGGCCGCATGACAAGTCTCAGTCCAATCCGGAAATGTTTAATCCCCACACAAGAAAGAAAGGTAGAAATGACCACCGGAGGAGAACGGAACACCGGATTGCAAAACGGACAACGGGGAAAATGCTCGGATGCATGAGACGAACACGTATGCAAATGCAATGCACATGATGACATGATATGAGATGCATGACACGCAAGCAATGACAACGCAACAACAGCGAATAACTGAACGACACCTGGCACATCGGTCTCGGGGCGTTACACGCCAGCCTGCACAGAGTCCTTGTTTCCTCTTTGGTGCAAAGGGAGCAAGCGCAGGCAAGAGTATCAAGCAAAGACAACCATTTCGGTGCAACAAGACCAAGACCAGCAGCACGGCAGGATGGAGGTCATCGTGGAGCCCAAGCCGGCGTCACCGCCAGAGTCTTTGGCAGGCGAGGACCGACTTTAGTCAGGATAAGTGTACTAGATGTTCCCCTTCAAAATGGCCAATTGTTGGTGCCCTTCCCGCTCAATATTTGGGAAGAGGCCCAGGGCCTCGCTCTATAGATAGGACTAGCCACTCTCAAGGCAAGGGGATCGAGTAGTTGAACCCTAGCCAGAACCACCAACCCAAGAACACCCCTCGCGAGGTAGTTCTTCCTTGTATTGTTCATCATCAGCCCCTGAGGCAATCCACCACACCACAAACTAGAGTAGGGTATTACACCACAATGGTGGCCCGAACTAGTATAAACCTCGTGTCCCTTGTGTTGTTCTTCGTGTAGTTTCGATCCCTGCGAGGCAACGAGATATAGCCAGGTAGGAGGTGCGATCTCCACGTGCACCCCAGAGTTCGAACCTAGAGGGTCTTCCGGAACCCGAAATCCGACATACAATAATAACCATTTTATTATTGCCTCTAGGGCATATTTCCAAGAGATAGTGTCTCTGGATATTGCACAACTGTGCCTCTCTAACTCATGGTCGCCTATAAATGTACTTAGTGTTTTGCAGTACTGGAGCTGTTATCCTTAGCACGTCAGTGCTTAAGAAAATGCGAAATGGTGCTTCTTAGCATTTTTTTGTCGTAGTGCTTATTAATTTTCCGGCTCGATACAAACTAATTTATTTAGTACTGAATGTTTCGATCGGCAGGAACTTACTCTATTTTTTTGTTCTTGGAGTGAAAAGCAACATAACTACTTCAAATGACATGATTGATGCATAAACATAAGCAAACTTTCTTCACGATAACTTGTTTAACCTGATACACATGACATTAGGGTACTCAGAGGGTTGATAGTAGAACAGCCTCGAGAACCCCACCTCTGTGATTATAAAGGCTTCACTCCCGTGCCTCACATGCATGCACCCATGTTCTTCACGTGACATGAACCATGCCTCTACGTGCTCGTGGTGCCACATGCCCGTGACTCTAGACACTACACTCTTGTGTATCCAGAAGGTTGATAGTAGTAGTGCAATGAAAACCGACGTCCGTGCCCATAGAGGATTCACTTCCGTGCCTCGTCCATCGCTTGACATGCTCTACGTGCTTCTGTTGCCACACAACCGTGTCTCCACATGCTTCACAACTGGGTATTCGAACGCATGCCACTGATACCATGCTTTTGTACTTCCAGAGAATTAATACCCATGCCTCTGCCCTACGTCCTTGCATGTACAGGTATCACTAATGTGCCTCTACCCCATGTCCCGCATGCATAGGATTCAATCTAGTGCCTCTTGTGCGTACATGCCATGGGGAGTGGGTCCACATGTGGCATCACACGCCCGTGTCTCCTACTCCCGAAACAGTGCCTCTCTATGTACGTACCAGTGGCGACACACGCCCGTAACTCTATAGACTTCACAACCGTGCCTCTCTAAGTGAGTATTCGGATGCATGCCTCTGCCACCACACTTTTGTGCATCCACAGGGTTGATACTAGTGCCTCAAAAATCCCGACGTCCGTGCCTGTAGGGACTGAAATTCCATGCATCAAGCGCATCCATCCACGTGCCTCACATGACTGCTAAGATGCTATAGTGGGCAAAAAAAGCCACAGCCATACAACATGAATGTTGATGATGAAGCGAACCATCAAAGATTACAGACGTTTCCACCATATCCATCTCTCCCACCTCCACTACTCCTTGCTTCCTCTCTCCCACAGTAAATCTCAAAACGTTCCCCACCCACACAAGGTCTCCTCCTAACCCTCCGCACACGAACCCAAATTCGAAGTAGAGTTTGCCTCACCGCACACCCACCAGTCCGCCACTGTGCTTCACCAACCACCCTCCACTTTGAGATACAGTCAGTGAAACGGTGCACCTATAACAACACAAAAGTCCCCGCCTGGTGGCGACGAAACGAGAACTTCAACACCGGCGGTGGAGATCACAACAAAAAAAGAGCAGCCAAGTTTTCCACTAGCCAAATTCAATTTGTCTAACAAATTGAACCACCATGCACACAACATTTAATAGAAATGCTACTGCTACCCATACTATACCTCCCATATCAATAACTAGAATACCTTAATTGATTCAAACAATGCGAGCATCCTGAGAGCTAAAAACCTGGTAATTACACCAGATTTTCTCTGTGCCTTGTCCCTTGATTGTAACTCTTCTCAAATTAAGTGCCTCATGTCCGTAAGTGCAGTGTCTTTAATTCCGTGCCTCCCACACCTGCATCCACTTGCCTCACATGACACGCGCCATGACTCTTATGTGCCCATAGTGCCACTCCCACATGACTTCACAACCGAGGTTCTCTAACCGACTATTCAGACCCATGGCTCTGCCACTACATTTTGGTGCATCCAGAGGGTCCTCGTACGTGCCTGTGGTGGCTTCACTTTTCTACCTGCACCCACGTGCCTAATGTGTCAAGCGCCATGACTCTTACGTGGCCCTGCTACCACGCCCGCGTGGCTCCTGAGGACTCACAACCGTGCTTCTATAACCAAACATTCTGACACATGCCTCTGCCACCACACTCTTGTGCATCCACACGGTTGATACCCTGCGCGTCAAGAAGCCCCAAGTCCGTGCTTGTCTTGCCTTCAATGTCGTCCTCCCGGGCCTACATCCACATGCCTCATGTGACACTTGTCGTGACTCTTACATGCCCATTAGAGGGAAGCACCCACATGACTTGACAAACGTGGTTCCCTAACTGAATATTCGGACCCATGCCTTTGCCACCTCATTTTTGTGCATCCAGAGGGTCCACACCCATGACTCGTGAAACCCCACGTACCTACCTGTGGTGACTTAACTTTCGTGCATTCCATACCTGCACCCACATGCCTAACA
This sequence comes from Triticum aestivum, assembly GCF_018294505.1. Taxonomy (NCBI): domain Eukaryota; kingdom Viridiplantae; phylum Streptophyta; class Magnoliopsida; order Poales; family Poaceae; genus Triticum; species Triticum aestivum. The sequence goes on from NC_057810.1 coordinate 574,583,955, forward strand.
TGACACGTGGTCCTAGTGCCACACCCGTGTGACTCTTGAGACTTCACAACCGTGCCTCTGTAACCGAGCATTCTGAGAAATGCCTCTGCCACCATGCTCTTGTACATCCACAAGCTTAATACTCGTGCCTCGAGAAGCCACGAGTCCGTGCCCGCCGTGCCTTCATTTCCATGCCTCCTGTGATTACATCCACGTGCCTCACGTGGCACTTGTCGTGACTCTTACATGCCCCGTGGTGACAAACCTCCGTTGCTTTACAGACTTCACAACCTTGAATCTCTAACCGAGTGCTCGAACCTCTACTACCACACTTTTGTACACCCAGAGGGTAGATACCAAACAATGTACAAGCATCACTTCCATGCCTCATGTGCCTGCAGCCATGTGCCTGTAGAACCTGCACTTCCATGCCTCTTGTAACTGCATCCACATGTCTGCAGAGAGGCTTCACTTCCGCACTACTAGTGTCACTAGTAAAATAAAAAAATGCTAGCATCCCACTGACTGACTGTTAAGATGCTAGCAAACAAAAAAAACAGCCAGGCAACACGAATCTTGATCCTAGAATGGGTTGTTGAAGATTAGAGACGATTGGACAGTTTCCAGATCTCCCTCCCTCTTCTACTTTCGCTTCCTTCCCCTCTCGCACAGTAAATCTCAAAACCTTCATCACTTCCGCATGGTCTCCTCCTTCCTTCTGCACACAAACACAAATTCAAAATCGACTTCGCGTCACCGGAAAACCGCCACCGCATGCGCCAACCGCCCTCTGCTTCAACATATAGATCGGCAAACGTTGCCCGCGACAACACCAAGAACACTGCCGGCCGCCTCGACTGACGGCGAGGACTTCAACGACGACGGCGGACATCGCAACAAAAAAAGAGCAATTGCGCAGTAAGCGATGGAAGAGAGGAACACCAAACAAGAAATTGAAGGTAATTATCAATATATCCCATTCCATTCCACCGAGTAGATCGTAGTGATTTTTCCGCTTCCAGGGCCAGCAACCCTAGCCACTGCCGTCAGCGAGTTTTCCAATACGCTAAATCAATTTGTATAACAAATTGAACTAGCATACAGATGAGATTTAATAGAAATGCTACTGCTATCCACCCTGGAATTTTCGCCACACGATATGTGTGTAAACGTACTACACCTGCCACATCACTAAACTAGAATACCTCAATAGATCCAAACCCCGCAAGCATCCTGAGAGGATAAACCTAATAACTATGCGACATTTTCTACATACCTTGTCCCCTTACTGTAACTATTTTCAAATTAAGTGCCTCTGGTGTGAGAAACCATGATCAAAGAATAGGTGGACCTGTGCTTCTACGATGAAACAACATGTGCCTCTCTATCCATACATTTTTTTCACACAACGCATGTTTTTTTGTGACACTCAATACTGCTTCTAACAACTAGCCATTTTTTATGCAGGAATGAGAAAGCCTCACAAAGAACCTAGCACCCAGCAAGGTACTGACGAAGACCCTGAGGAAGAGCATGTAATCCAGCAAGCTTCTGTCAAAGGTTTGAGCAAAGAATCCACTATCGATCTACCAAAAACTATATGGAGACATTAATAACTTAACCGCTATCCTTGATAATAATAATTTAGTTATTCTACAAATAAAACTACCTGTCCCTTTTTATATATTTCTCCATATAAAACATTAAAAATGTTCACACACTATCTTATTTTTAATTCAAAAACAGTATATCTTACCCAATAAATCTTCCACTCTGCTTAATGATATTGCTCCCATTAAGAAATAACCTTTTTTAACCCAAGAAAAATAAACCAAAAAGGCCCTTCGAAGATTCACATTCCTTATGCATAATCGTGGAAGATATATATTTTAAATCTGTATGAATTTTTTTCAAACAAAACTATATCATTTTTTGTTACCTGGTCATTATGCAGGACACAAAGACGGTGATACTGAAATCGCAGAAACACACAACATCTCTCCTCATTCATCAGAAAAGGGCACAGAACAAAACATCAAGAACAAAACATCAAGAACAAAGCACCTACGGTAGAAATGGTAACTTACATTAGGCTCAATAGGAGTAAACATCTAGCAACAAGCAAAACAAAAAGAGAAAATCAGATACCATCACTGTTCTTACTTCTGGAGCAAAAAGGCAAAAGCAAAAGGACAATGTTGAAAACAACGTCGACACTAGTACCTTGCAGCAGCATCCAATACCTCTAATGGTACTCCCACTAACAGCACCAACCTTCACAAAGGAACAATGTGAAAGCAAGAAGAAAAAGAAACGACAAAGGGTAGAATAAGAACAAGAGGATGCCAACACCAAAGATTCAGATACTGATGATGCCGACAATGACAACCAACATGATGCAGATTTCATTCCTACAAACAGTGATGATGCCGAAGAGAGCGACAGTGACGCAGAAGAGGACAACAATGTAAAAACACACTTATGTACTAATTTCGAATACCATTATTTAGCACTCAAAATCAAACGCTCCTTTCTAACAAAACCGTTTTCTTTTTTTCTGGAACAGCCCAAATCAAGCCAGAAGGACATGAAGAGGAGAAAGGCAAGTGGAAAAGAATTGGCAGCACCAACAGTTGACGAAGACGAGGAAGCAACAAATGAAGACAAATGCCAGATCAAGGCAGGGGCAACGTTCGCTCATGTCAAGAGAGCATGGAAATTACTTAAATAATGTCACAAGCAAGATGTTAGGACGGCAGGATTTGGCAGCATAGAGAACTGCAAACTGAAGGGCTCCATCTGCAGACCGCTTGCAACACACATCTACGACAATCTGGACACAAAAAAACATGACAATAACCTTCGGTGATGCTATCGAAAAAAAATCAAGATTACCAAGGAAGCTATCCACAAGGTCTTTGGATACCCAAATGGCACGCAAAAGTCAGCACCAAGGCCACAGAAATGCCAAACTTCAATGAAAGAACTGATGTCAGACCTTGGCTTCAAACGTCCACATTTCAGGCCAAAAGAACTGTTCAAGAAGCGAGAAATATTGGTGGAACTAGATGATGAAGAATCAAACATAAAATCGGTTAAAATATTTTTCCTTATTTTCTCACAATGTTGTCTGCGGGACAACCGCCTCTATCTTCAACCAACAAGCGATAATGGTCAAGGACATGAACTATGAAGAAATGGTGAACATGGACTTCTGTGAGGTAATCGTCGAATGCATTAGGTAAGGAGCCACGAAATGGCAGAAACACGGGACGTTGGATCAAGAGATAAAGAACAAAAAGCACCTCAATGGTTTGGCACAGGGATCGGTAATCAATGTACCTCGACTCCCTGCTGCTACCAACTGATACCAGAGAAATGCGGAAGATTTCTAAGGCAATGGACAAGTGAAAGTGCAACTATCCCTAGGTGGTTTTGGTAATTCATAACAACATATAGCTCGTTGAGCTAATGCTATTCCAAGACTATTGTTTCAGGGAAGCTCAATGAATGTCATGGCATGGATGATGAAAATGGATCCCTCAAAATGCTAAGGACAAAGGATTGGCTCAAGCTCAAAAGCTCAAGACTCTTCATTTTACATTTTAGTGATCCAAGATCACATTGAGTCTATAGGAAAAGCCAATACTATCAAGAAGGGATGAGGTGTTGCTTAATGAGCCTCTTGCTTCATGTGCTTAGTGATATGCTCCAAAAACCCTCAACTACTTTCCCACATCCACAAATGACCTAAACCTAAAGCCAAAATCGGTCACACCGATTCTTCCAATCCGGCGCCACCGATTCCAAAAGTCATAGCCACTGCCACAAACCCTAAGCAAATCGGTCTTACCGATAGGGATCTCGGTCTCACCGAGATGGGATTGTAATCTCTCTGTTTTCCTTTGTAACGTTTCGGTCTAACCGAAGTGAGCGATTGGTCCCACCGAGATTGCAATGTAAACTCTCTGTTTCCTTTTTGTAACATTTTGGTCTCACCGAAAAGAGCAAATCGGTCCCACCGAGTTTACCTGACCAACTCTCTGGTTAGCTAATTACCAAAATCGGTCTCACCGAGTTTGTGTAATCGGTCCTACCGAGATTACGTTATGCCCTAACCCTAACCGAATCGGTCTCACCGAGATGCATGTCAGTCCCACCGAAAATCACTAACAGTCACTAGGTCTACTAAATTGGTCCGACCGAGTTTAATGATTCGGTCCCACCGAGTTTGGTAAATTGTGTGTAACGGTTAGATTTTGTGTGGAGGCTATATATACCCCTCCACCTCCTCTTCATTCATGGAGAGAGCCATCGGACTAAACCTACACTTCCAACTTACCATTTCTGAGAGAGAACCACCTACTCATGTGTTGAGGCCAAGATATTCCATTCCTACCATATGAATCTTGATCTCTAGCCTTCCCCAAGTTGCTTTCCACTCAAACCCTCTTTCCACCAGATCCAAATCCTATGAGAGAGAGTTGAGTGTTGGGGAGACTATCATTTGAAGCACAAGAGCAAGGAGTTCATCATCAACACACCATTTGTTACTTCTTGGAGAGTGGTGTCTCCTAGATTGGCTAGGTGTCACTTGGGAGCCTCCGACAAGATTGTGGAGTTGAACCAAGGAGTTTGTAAGGGCAAGGAGATCGCCTACTTCGTGAAGATCTACCGCTAGTGAGGCAAGTCCTTCGTGGGCGACGGCCATGGTGGGATAGGCAGGGTTGCTTCTTCATGGACCCTTTGTGGACTCGCGCAGCCGTTACCCTTCGTGGGTTGAAGTCTCCATCAACGTGGATGTACGATAGCACCACCTATCGGAACCACGCCAAAAACATCTGTGTCTCCAATTGTGTTTGAATCATCCAAACCCTTCCCTTTACTTTCTTGCAAGTTGCATGCTTTAATTTCCGTTGCCTATACACTCTTTGCATGCTTGCTTGTATTGTGTGATGATTGCTTGACTTGTCCTAAATTACTTAAAATCTGCCAAACTCTAAAATTGGGAAAAGGTTAAGTTTTTATTGGTCAAGTAGTCTAATCACCCCCCTATAGACATACTTCAAGGTCCTACAAGTGGTATCAGAGCCTTGGTCTCCATTTGCTTTGATTTCCATAGCTTTTGGTGGTCATAGCCTTGGTTTCACAACCTAGGAGAGTATGGCGTCTAGCGAGAGAAATTATCACCGTAGAGGTCCTTACTTTGATGGTACTAATTTTGCTAGTTGGAAGCATAAGATGAAAATGCAAATTCTTGGACATAACCCCGCCGTTTGGGCAATTATTTGTATTGGCTTGCAAGGTGAATTCTTTGATGGGAGAGAACCGAACCGTGAAGCTAATGCGGAAGAATTGAAGATTCTGCAGTACAACGCTCAAGCATGTGACATCATCTTCAACGGATTGTGCCCCGAAGAATTCAACAAGATCAGCCGTCTTGAGAATGCAAAGGAAATTTGGGATACTTTGATTGATATGCACGAAGGTACCGAGTCCGTCAAGGAATCCAAGTTGGATGTGCTCCAAAGTCAGCTTGACAAGTTCAAAATGAAGGATGGTGAAGGGAGTGAAGAGATTCCTTGACGTCAAATGTACCGAGTCCGTCAAGGAATCCAAGTTCAAAATGAAGGATGGATCAATGTACCGAGTCCGTCAAGGAATCCAATGCTCTCAGGATGTACTCTAGGCTTGATCTTATCACAAATGAGATTGCCGGCTTAGGGAGTGAAGAGATGACCGACAAATTCATCATCAAGAAAATCCTGAGAGCATTGGATGGAAAGTATGATACCGTGTGCACATTGATCCAAATGATGCCAAACTACAAAGATCTCAAGCCAACGGAAGTCATTGGAAGAATTGTTGCTCATGAGATGTCACTCAAGGATAAGGAGGAACTTCACAACAAGTCAAGTGGTGCTTACAAAGCCTCAAGTGAAGCCCCCACATCATCAAGTGAGAAACAAACCTTCAATGAAGAATTAAGCTTAATGGTGAAGAACTTCAACAAATTCTACAAGAGTAGAAGCAAAGAAAGAAGCTCCAAGTCAAGGTCTTATCATGACAAGAGATCTTCTAGTCGAGAGCGCAATTGCTACAATTGTGGGAAGCCTGGACACTACTCCAATGAGTGTACGGCACCCTACAAAAGAAGAGAAGATTCTCCAAGGAGAAGGAGCAAAAGAGAAGAATCACCACCAAGAGAGAGGAGGAGTAGAGATGATCGTTATGAACGAAGACCCTCACCGAGAAGCAAGGATTCGGAAAGAAAGGACAAGTCATCAAGGAGCTACACAAAACGAAGACATCAAGCTCATGTTGGTGAATGGGATTCCGGCTCTGACTCCGACAAACACTCCGAGAGAAGCTATCACTCTGACTCTGAATATACTCAAGATGAAGGTGTTGCCGGTCTAGCACTTGTGTCAACCAACTCCTACAACATATTTGATTCACCAAATGAAGGTGTTGGAAGATGCTTCATGGCCAAAGGTCCAAAGGTAACACATCCCGAGTATGTTGATTTCAATAGTGATGAAGATGACTTGCTTGTGGATGATGATTTACTTATTGACAACTCTAGTGATGAATACTATGATGAAACGTCAATTAATCATGCTAATCAAATGAATGACAATGATAAGGAGAAAATTGAGCTTCTAACTAAATAATTAAACACTCTTAAGTTGGCTCATGAAACTATCTTCGAAGATCATCGAGAACTTTTAAGGGCTCATGAGAAGTTACGCTTTGAAAAGCTCAATCTTGAGCAAGAGCCTGAGTTCTTAAAGGCAATCAATGATGATCTCCGCAAGAAAAGTTCTTCTTACATTGCCAAGCGTTTACTCTTATCTATTTACATGCCTCAAGTCAAGTCTAGTAACAAGTACAAGAAAGATACTTCCTCTAGTAGTAACAACAATAATGTCAAATCCAATATTGTTGCTTCTAGTAGTTCTCTTGATTCCACTAATGATTCTCTTAGCCAAGTTACACTTGAGCAAGAAAATAGTTTATTGAAGGGAATTATAGAGAAAGGTGTTTACAAGAGCCTTGCCGGGAGTAAGCAATTCGAGGAAATCATACGCAAGCAAGGAAGGCACCGGAAGAATCAAGGTGTTGGTTTTGAACGAAAGTTCAACGCCAATGGAGTTGAGTGGGAAGAAGATCAATACCCCAAGACAAAGTTTGTTCCTCAGCAAGAGAAGTATGATCCTACTTCCTTCAAAGGGACACAAGCTCAAGATGATCTTCCACCACAAGACCACAAGAACAAAGGCAAGGACAAGCTTCAAGAAGAGATTGATGCATTTGAAGAAGCACCCAAGGCCTTGGTCAAGTGGGTTCCCAAGACTACATCAAGTTCTACTTCATCAAGTACAACTACAACTCCAAGGATTCCCATCAAGATGATGTGGATCCTGAAGAAGAAGAACTAGAGAGTTCTTGAGGGTGACTCCGCCAACATTCTTCACTCATACCATTTTGGCAAGAACAAGTGCAATCAACTTTCACATCTTGCACTAGTTCAAGGAGTCACAAACCCTCATGTTGGTAAGGCAAGGGACAAGGTAACCTAATGTTTTCATGGACATCATCTTGTGTGTGCATCACTCTATGTCTATGGATATCCTTGTTTGTTCCTTGTGGGACTAACCCATGTAGGCAAGTTGAAAGTGCAACTCACTCCAAAGGTTTGCTCCAAATGATCTACATCAACATTGAGCATCTACATCTTCAACACCTACATGAAGTCATCATCGACAAAACCCAAGGTTAGTTCATCCCTCTAAGGGGGGATCTCACATCTAGGGGGAGCTTAACTCTAAGAATTGAGTCAAAGCAACTCTAATGGTGTGAACACATTAATGCATAATGTAAAAGTGGTAACCCCACTTGCGCTTAAACGATGAGTATGACATATGATCAAATGTCTTTCATTTGACTCCTAAGTCAATATACTCATATATAGATGACCTAGTCATCGTCAATTGTTTGATAGATGCTAAAATTGGTTGTGCATGCTTTGCCACATATTTCAATTGCCATCTTATTGTGTGAGCATGTTGGTGCATATTTTACTCATTCAAGGACATCCACTTGTTGTTTTGTTTGTTTGGATTCTTTTCTTTGTGCCAAGTGGATGGACAAGAATGCCTAAGAAGATTCTTTAGCTATCTATGCTTTTCTCGTCTCAAACTCTATTCATGCTACATCACAAAATTTGATCTAGTCAGATTCGAACCACTTTGTGTGAGGAGCACTCGGAGTCCCCGATTCATCATGGACTTAAACTTCCAAAACCTCTTTGTGATTCTCGGTTTGACTGATTCCTCCATTCCGGTCCTACCAAGATCATTAAGTTGATCTGAGTTTTCAATCTCGGTGCAACCGATTTGAACTTTTCGGTCACACCGAGTTGCTGTAACTGAACACAGTTATGCATCTTGGTGCCACCGAGTTGTTCGACTCGGTCACACCGACAGGGTTGGGCTATATATAGACACGGGCAAAATTTTGGAAATTTCTCCGAAACCCTTCGCCCGCGCAATAGCTCGCTCTGCCATCATGGTCTCCGGATCGTCTCCTCATCGCCAGCAGCCTCCTATCGCTGGTCTCCGCCGCAGTCAACGGATTTCGTCCCCACCGTTGCCGCCGTAGCAAGTCCACTGCCAAGTTAGGGTATGGACTTAATCTTTGTGCTATCCACGTCTGATTCCTGGCACATTGTTTTCATATTGATTCTTGCCACGATTGAAACTCTTCTATCCAGCCAAAGTAGTTCATAGATTAGACATGATTCAAATTTTTAGGTTTAGGTTTCCGCCGAAACCATCTCGGACCCACCGAGTTGAAAAACTCGGTCTCACCGATTTGGCTTATGCCATTGCACTAGTGACTCTCAGTCTGACCGAGAATTACTAATCGGTGCAACCGATTTGAGAATTCTGTGAAACCCTAGCAGTCTTGGTACCACCGAACTGAAACTCGGTCCAACCAAGATCATCAGTTTAGGCTCCAAAACTGCTTCGGTATCACCGAGTTTGAAAATCGGTGGATCCGAAATGCTTTCTGTGGAAAACTAAAACTGAACTTTTGAGTCATTCTTTTGCAAAAACCTCTGCATTTTGTGATGCTTATCTTTTCTATCTCATCTATAACTCTTCACAGGGTCAGCAGTCAGCTTGTGCAGAATGACTGATCAAAGTGACAGCCAGAACAGGGCAGAAGAGCAAATGAACTTGAGTGAGGGCACTAGTCCCTCCAGTACTTCAGATGAAGGGAGCAGAAGTACTCCTAGCAATTTGCATAAGGCTGCAACTAGGCAAAGGAGGAAAAGAACTTCAGATTCAGAGGATGAAGATTACAAAGCTGAGGAAGATGAGGCTACTTCCAAGAAAGTGGTGCTCAAGAAGGAATATGGCTCAGCAAAGGACATAAAGCCAGGCATGAAGATTAAAAGGCCTGCAAGAAGGCAACCTATGCCCAAGGCCAGAGCATCAACTCAACTGCCTGAAAATCCTGATCCCAAAGAGCCAGCTGATGAAAGCAAGAAGAGGAAGGAAAGGGTCAAGAAGACCATAGCCAGAGTTGTAGGGCAACCTTCAATGATGGAAGAGGAAGAGCCTTCTGCACCAACACCAAAGGCACCAAAGCTTATGGGTGATGCAATCAGATCTGGGGCTGCAACATCTAAGCCCAAGGAAGCACCCAAAGCTGCCCCCAAGGCCAAGTCTGCACCAAAGAGGAATACCAGGAGTATTCCAGCTGCTGAGAAGAACAAGGCCCCAGTGCCTGAGGTTGCTGAGGAGGAATATGAAGAAGGACAGGTTCTAAGGAAGCTCAAGCCCAAGATACCAGACCACAATGATGCCCATCCTATGGCTGAGGACATGAGAATCAGGAAGGATTCAGGGCTGAGACTGTGGAGAATGGCAGATCCATATGCCACAAGGAGAAGAACTGATGTTGACTACAGGTTCCATACAAAGGAACAGCAGGACTTCTATGAAACAATTCTGTTGGACAAGAAGCCCATAGTCTGTGACATGAGGTGGGTTGACTAGAAATACATCAAGGAGAATGAAGAGCACTATCCTGGAGTGCAAGACAGCTTTGTTGCTTGTGGAGTTGCAGATTTTGTTGGGCAAAAGCTCACAAATTGGAATGATGAACTTATCATGCAATTCTACTCCACGGCACATTTTTACCCAGATGGTAGAATAGTTTGGATGTCTGAAGGTACAAGGTACCAGTCCACTGTAGAAGAATGGGCAAGTCTGATAAATGCCCCAAAGGAAAATGATGATGATCTGGATGTATATGCCAAGAAGAAAATGGGACACAATACCATGGCACACATGTACGAGGAGATCCCAGACAAAGCCCTAGAGACTTTCACTTTTGGATCAATCCACTTTCTGCTGTCAGGGCTAGCTACCATAAATTGGATTCTGAGGCACACTTTGTTGCCCAAGTCAGGTGACCATAACATGATCAGAGGGCATGCCATAATTATGTTGCATTTATTTGATGTGCCACAAAAATTCAAAGTCATGAGCCTTATAGTTGAAACAATCAAGAGGACTGCAGCAGATCAGAAGAGGAGCTGTGGATATGCACCTCAGATTCAAGAATTGATAAACTCAAAGATGGGCATAGGAAAATATCAGTTGGATAAGGAACACTTTCCACTTTATCCAGACTTTGAGGACAATGAGGTTGTCATGAATGAGGATGATCCATCATCAGTTCAAGCTTAGGAGAAGAAGGAGAAGGCAAGGAAGGAGAAGGCTGCCAAGATGCCAACTCAAGAGGAGGCATCTGAATATTTCTTGAAAACCAAACAGGAGTAGCTTGGTTACTTGATAGCATCATCTCTGAGGATTGAGAAGGGGTTGGCCACCCTAACTCAAAACCAGGAGAGCCTGGAAAGAATCATGGAACAAAAATTCTATGATCTAGATGTCAAGGTAACTGAGATTCAGTTAGTTGTGGAGCAGCTGCAGGATGACATGCAGGAGAGGAAGGGCAAGACTACCACCAATGTGTTTGCCAGAGTGCCCAGAGCCCAGAGGTCAGTTGCAGTGCCAGTGACATACACCAGAGCAACAACTTCAGCACCAGCTACTGCCCCTTCAGCTCCAGTGCAACCAGCTTCAACATCAACTCCAGCACCCTCTACATCAATTAAAGCCTTCGTCCTTGGAGTTATTAGGACGCCACCACCAGAAGATCAAGCCTGAGAGTCGATCTAGCACTATGCATTTTCTATGAACTTTTTGGTAACTTGTTGCCAAAGGGGGAGAAAAATGTATAGATCATAGGCTTCGAGAGAGAGTGTTGCTTTTGTTCTCTCTTGCTTTATTTGGTGGTTTTTCAATCTTTGTTTGCTTTTGGTTGAGATACTATGCTTGTGAGACATTAATGATCATGTGTTTGATCATAAGCTACACTTATGCATGTTTGATGATATTATCCTATCTATCTTATGTGATCACTCACTATGCTTGGTGATGAGTGCATGTATTCATTGTCTATTATTTTGAGCGCTCCACCAAGATGTATGTGACATGGAAGAGTAACCCATGAGCCTAATTCATTGTGCATTTGCAGTCCAAAGCAAATCTAAAACTATGCATAAATTTAGGGGGAGCTCTTGCTTATCACATACCTCTCAAAGCGACGATGTTATTTAAATGTTATTATCATTTGTCGAAGCTTTGATCTATATGTTGTCATCAATTACCAAAAAGGGGGAGATTGAAAGTGCAACTATCCCTAGGTGGTTTTGGTAATTCATAACAACATATAGCTCATTGAGCTAATGCTATTCCAAGACTATTGTTTCAGGGAAGCTCAATGAATGGCATGGCATGGATGATGAAAGTGGATCCCTCAAAATACTAAGGACAAAGGATTGGCTCAAGCTCAAAAGCTCAAGACTCTTCATTTTACATTTTAGTGATCCAAGATCACATTGAGTCTATAGGAAAAGCCAATACTATCAAGAAGGGATGAGGTGTTGCTTAATGAGCCTCTTGCTTCATGTGCTTAGTGATATGCTCCAAAAACCCTCAACTACTTTCCCACATCCACAAATGACCTAAAGCCAAAATCGGTCACACCGATTCTTCCAATCCGGCGCCACCAATTCCAAAGTCATAGCCACTGCCACAAACCCTAAGCAAATCGGTCTTACCGATAGGGATCTCGGTCTCACCGAGATGGGATTGTAATCTCTCTGTTTCCCTTCGTAACGTTTCGGTCTAACCGAAGTGAGCGATCAGTCCCACCGAGATTGCAATGTAAACTCTTTGTTTCCTTTTTGTAACATTTCCGTCTCACCGAAAAGAGCAAATCGGTCCCACCGAGTTTACCTGACCAACTCTCTGGTTAGCTAATTACCAAAATCGGTCTCACCGAGTTTGTGTAATCGGTCCTACCGAGATTACGTTATGCCCTAACCCTAACCGAACCGGTCTCACCGAGATGCATGTCAGTCCCACCGAAAATCACTAACGGTCACTAGGTCTACTAAATCGGTCCGACCGAGTTTAATGATTCGGTCCCACCGAGTTTGGTAAATTGTGTGTAATGGTTAGATTTTGTGTGGAGGCTATATATACCCCTCCACCTCCTCTTCATTCATGGAGAGAGCCATCGGACTAAACCTACACTTCCAACTTACCATTTCTGAGAGAGAACCACCTACTCATGTGTTGAGGCCAAGATATTCCATTCCTACCATATGAATCTTGATCTCTAGCCTTCCCCAAGTTGCTTTCCACTCAAACCCTCTTTCCACCAGATCCAAATCCTATGAGAGAGAGTTGAGTGTTGGGGAGACTATCATTTGAAGCACAAGAGCAAGGAGTTCATCATCAACGCACCATTTGTTACTTCTTGGAGAGTGGTGTCTCCTAGATTGGCTAGGTGTCACTTGGGAGCCTCCTACAAGATTGTGGAGTTGAACCAAGGAGTTTGTAAGGGCAAGGAGATCGCCTACTTCGTGAAGATCTACCGCTAGTGAGGCAAGTCCTTCGTGGGCGACGGCCATGGTGGGATAGACAAGGTTGCTTCTTCGTGGACCCTTCGTGGGTGGAGCCCTCCATGGACTCGCGCAGCCGTTACCCTTCGTGGGTTGAAGTCTCCATCAACGTGGATGTACGATAGCACCACCTATCAGAACCACGCCAAAAACATTCGTGTCTCCAATTGCTTTTGAATCTTCCAAACCCTTCCCTTTACTTTCTTGCAAGTTGCATGCTTTAATTTCCGCTGCCTATACACTCTTTGCATGCTTGCTTGTATTGTGTGATGATTGCTTGACTTGTCTTAAAATACTTAAAATCTGCCAAACTCTAAAATTGGGAAAAGGTTAAGTTTTTATTGGTCAAGTAGTCTAATCACCCCCCCCCTAGACATACTTCAAGGTCCTACAACAAGACCTCATTACCATGAGAAAATCATCTCAAAGAGAGTGACCTAGCAAAAATAGCTAGAGCAGACATGAAAAGGGACGGGAAAGCATGACTGGATGACTACGAATTTAGCAAGATACATGTATAAATCTATTCTACATAAATGCATTGTTCCTTTTAAAAGTGCTTTCGAATCTAACCAAGCCCATTCTACCGAAACAACGCAGACGTGGAAAGGAACAGCAGACATGATCTTCTATACTAGCACAGCATCACCTCTGTCTTCAATACAATTGATACCAGCACAACAACATCAACACCAGCACAGGACCAAACTGCTACCACCTCCACCCAGGCGCCAGTGCGAACCACGTGTCAGCACCAGTGGAAGTAGGGAACCCAACACAAGCACCAGCACATGATCGGAGGAAAGATTTGAAACGATAAAGGAACTATTGCAAAAAGTGCTCGGAGAAGCAAAACAGTTACCCGGAGTAACCACCAGGACTGAACACCAATGCACTGAACAAGAGGTGTCATTGGATGAAAAATTCAAGGACTCAATGTTGCAATGAACAATTTCCCTGTTGGAATCTTTCGAACAACTCAGAGAATTTCAGGACATGGTATGCAAAAAGAACTTAACAGACGAGATGACCCTACAGATGCTAGAGCGAGCAGATGCACCAGCCACAAGTACACTAGTCGATGGCAACATCGCGAAAGAAGTCATAGCCGCAGCAGAAGCAGGGGGCAGGAGAAAAAGAAAGAAGGAAGAAGAAGACGAAGAGAGGAAGAGGAGAACAAAATCAAGAGGCATGGCAATTGACAAGAAAAAGATAAAGCCACAGAAACATGTAAATAACAGTAATGCATGATGCCATCTGCCCCTAAAGCAAAGCCCTGTTTTCATACCTGAACTAAAAAAGAACTGTCTGAATACTTTCAGGAACGTGCCAATAGCATGCCAGGCCAAGATGAACTCCAACAGCAGGATGATGTCAACAACCCCAAAAACAAGGATGGACGCAACAAATCAAGCAATCTCACAACAGAATGCTACAACCACAACTACCGCAACACAAGCACAAGATACGATCGACGTCAGAACCAGTGAAGAGGTCAGTATGAACATCCAATTTCCCTTTCAAAACTGGATAAAGTTATAAGTTAACTGACAAACCCCCAACAAAATATAGGCTCAGCTGGACAACCATCAAATCAGCAGTCCTGCCAACCAAACACAAGAAGCTTACCATCAATCAACCGTTAGCATCACACACAACAAAGAAGAAGAAAACATCGAACAGGAGGTAAACTTCGATAGCCCATTACACCCCACACCGGAAACTCATAATGGCAGGAAAAAAATGCACCGCAAACTCGAATTCTTTAATCTCCAGGTACCACAAGCACTACAAGAACAACACGTGACCCGTCTTGAACTTGAACCCCATGATGGACCTCAAACATACGAAAGCATCACCGAACGGCAAGTTTGTGTACAAGAGATTTCCAGTGCCACAACAATGCAGATGACCATCACAAATAAAGAGGAGAAATCACAAGACAACCCAGTCAATGAGAAATTCGGGACTGTTTCACCTGACAAGGAAACAGTCAACGCAAGCACGAATAACCCGATCATCAAAGTAGAGGTAAAATTCAACAACAACAACAACCCCTGTCGAAAGCATTTATGATGTCTGAACTACATAATACACCCTGTGACCGCAATACAAGGATTATAGGGGATGACTCACCATTTTGTCTAAACAAATGCAGGAAACAAACAAGTACGTTAATCTCGAGGATCAACAACCAGCACAACCAAAGGAAACTAAAAAACACACAGAACTTCAAACAACAATGGCTGAAGAGGTGAGGTTACAAACCATCTTTTTATGAGAAAAAAATATTGTTGCACCGATGAAGTTCGCATGTACGACGTAGCTCAGACACAAATGAAGTTCAGTCTATAATTTCATTTTTTATTAAACGGGAAAAGGAAGCAAACCAAAGCATTGGCATAGAAATTCAACATGAAAAACAAGAGGACAACACGAAACAAGGAGAAGCCGTATTTCTAGCAATATACAGTCCTGCCACTGTAGAGAAACATGTCTTATAAAAAAACCTGCATCTGCACAGTTAGAAATGATCCCAATTTTTAATTACTTTTTGTGTTGAAACACGCATAGGAAGCTCAAGAGAGCACAAACAATCAAGACCATCAAACACATCTAGAGGAGATCAATGATCAAGTGGAAGATGTTCTTCAAACGGTAGACAACAATGCCACTTAAGACCAAGCCTCGAAAATTCACTCACTGAACAACAGGTAGCAGAGACGACATTAGTGTCAATGATTGAAAAGGTAAAGTTACATAACCTGATGATGTCTGAACTACATAATACACCCTGCGACCGCAATACACGGATTATAAGCGACGACTAACCATTCTCTCTAAACAAACACAGGAAACAAACAAGTACGTTGATCTCGAAGATCAACAACCAGCACAACCAAAAGAAACTAGAAAACACAAAGAACTTCAAACAACAATGACTGAAGAGGTGAGGTTACAAACCCTGTTTCTATGACAAAAATATTGTTGAAACGGTGAAGTCCGCATGTACGACGTAGCTCAGACACAAATGAAGTTCAGTCTATAATTTCAATTTTTATTAAACAGGAAATGGAAGCAGATGAAAGCACTGGCGTAGATATTCAACATGAAAAACAAGAGGACAACACGAAACAAGAAGAAGTCGTATTTCCAGCAGTAGATAGTCCTGCCACTGCAGAGAAAGAGGTCTTATTAAAAAATAGCTTTAACTCCACAGTCAGAAATGCACACATTTTAATTACTTTTTGTATTGGAACAGGCACAAGAAACTCAAGAGAGCACAAACAATCAAGACCATCAAACACATCCAGAGGAGACCAATGATCGAGTGGAACATGTTCTTCAAATGGTAGATAGCAATGCCACTGAAGACCAAGCCATGAAAAATTTACTCACCGAACAACAGGTAGCAGAGATGACAGCAGCGTCAACGATTGAAAAGGTAAAGTCACATAACCTGCAACTATGAAAATATAAAATAGCTGCATGCACGCTCAATTAAACTCCCACCTACAACCTCTGTGTTCACTCAAATGCACACCCACTTTGCCACTTCTATGTTTGAATAGTTTCAACAAGAGAAGGCCTCAAAACCCCCATTCAACGAAGAACAATCAGCAGTAACAAAAAAATAAAGAGGTGAAATCACATAATACCTCTTGACGATCTTATAGTTCAAAAACACGCACTTGACATTTCACTATTTTCCTGTCATCACAGACAGGGGAGGCCAATGAGCAAGAGGGGACCACTGAAGAAGGCCAAGATGTCCTTCAATCATAGACATCAACGGCACACAAGACCAAGCCCCAAAATATTCACTCACCGAACAACAGGTAGCAAAGACGACATCAGCGACAACGACTGAAAAGGTAAAATTACTTAAGCTGATCCTAAGAAAGTATAAAATAGTTCTGTGGAACCTCAAATGCACTCCCACTTAGCCACCTCTATGTTTGAAAAGCTCCAAGACAAAACGAGGACAACGGCGATGAACTCCAAAAGAAAGAACAAGAAGATGCCCAAAAAGCTCCACCCAACGAAGAACAGGCGGAGCAGTCAGTAGCAGCAACAAAAACAGCAGCAAACACGACAAAAGAATCAATGATTGATGAGGTAAAGTTACATAAGGTGATTCTGCGAAAATATAAAGTAGCTCCACGAAAACTCAAATGCAGTGCCACTTAGCCACCTCTATGCTTCAACAGCTGCAGGACAAAAATGAGCACAATGACGATGAACACCAAAAGACAGAACAAGAGGATCCTCAAAAAACACCACCCAGCAAGCAACAGGTTGAACAGTCAGTAGCAACAACGACAGCTAAACAGGTGAAGTCGCGCAAAATGTTTCTACAAAATTATAGCTTAATCTCAATAAAAGAACGTATATTCAGAAACAAATAGCTCGCAACACGCACCGAACGCTTCGCTATTTTCAGGTCACAACTGCTATGATTAGAATAAAGAACCAAATTAATTATTTAACATTTTTTAATGATAACGCAGATACACGAAGAAGGCAACCACACAGATACAATTAATGAAGCAAACACTCAGATTGTTGTACAGAAACTTGGTTATAACATTTCAGAGAAAGAACCAGACACTATCGAAGAAAACCTTACACCGTCGTGTGACGGTGATTCTTCTGGCAAACAGGTTACTGCCAACCTGGTTGAGACTGGTAGACAAGACGACTCAAATGAAGATACAACAGAAACTGGACAAAAGGGTACTGATGAATTGAGCTTCGGATGGACAACGCAAAAAGGACAACATCACATGCTGCCAGAAGCAGAACAAGAACAACAAAGGAACAACACTGAACATGGCATATCTTCTAGCATCAAACCAGGCAAGACAATAGAAACTTAATTGCTATCTTGCGACTTGAAACTATTTACATTAAATTCAAAATCATCCCAGGCACAAAGGAAGAAGGGGGCAAACATAGAGATGTCGTCAACAAAGTCATCGAAGACCTGTACAACGCTATATGCAAGCCATGGACAAAGAAAGAGAGGTAAGTTCATGTAACTAACACGCAACATATTCTTACATACAATGATTTTAACTGTATCATGTCTAAAATAAAATATTTTTGTAAATATACTTTCCAGGGATGAGCTTTTCATTACTACGGCCAGGTTCGATGTCAATCTAGGTCATCTCACCAAAAGCTTCAAGGTCGATAAACCAGTAAGCAGTGAAGCAATCGAGCCCATGCTAACGATCTTGAGAAAATAACTCATTGGCACAGGGAAAAAGATTCGATTGTTAAGCAACACTTTAAGTAAAGATCACAACAAAAGGATCACGTTTAAAATGATAAATATCAGTTTATTAATTGATAAACTTCGTCTATAACTGAACTGACGAATTCCCTTTGTGTATGTATGACAAAACAAGTAGCACTCAATAAAAGAAGCCGACGACGAAGATCCAATGTGCTACAAAAATAATGATGAAACACATATTAGAAAAAAAACTACTACATGCAAGGCTTAGAGCATTTTTCAACATAGAAGAAGAAGAAAACCCAAAAGATTATAACATGGTAAGGAGATCAGCTGATACAAAAACAAAATAAAATTACGTTACTTATGCAAAGTTCTCTTTCATGGCATGCAAACCATTTCTAAATCTAACAAGATTTCAAAATGTTTTCTTTTTATTTTCTGAATTGAAGTTCCTTCTACCATGTTCGATGCACGGGTTTAAGAAAGACGAAACTATACGCCATTACTTCACCGCCACAGTTAACATGGAAAAACAGCGCTTTGAACTCCTTGACTCTTCAACTGCATATCCAGGCACAATAGAATTCTTCAACAATGTAACCAGCAAAATTATGAAAATCTGGAAGCACGTAAGCACAGAGCTGCAGCTTTCACAAAGAAGCATCGACCATTTCAAGAAGGTCAAACTGCAGGTGCCACTTCAGGGAGAACACATGTATGCACTACCAACATTTCTATTCTTTCTTTCTTTGCAATGCAATTCACTACTACCATTCTTCAATAATTATGTTCTTTCAATTTTTCAATGCAACATTTACTACTACCATTCCTCCAACATTTATCTTCTTTCCATTTCTCGAATGCAACAAATTTACTACTACCATTCCTCTACATATAGAATGGACTGCGCATTCTATATGTACATGAACGTGAAGCACTACTCCAAAGAAGGAACAACAGCGGTCTTAGAGGCAGAACAAGTACCAGAGTTGAGGAAAAAAATTCTATATCAACTAATTAGTCAACACAGAGGCAATACCGCACTGTCATTAATCAAGTGTACAACAGGTTAGTATTTTCAGAAACAAAACCTTACAAATTTTTCACACTACCAACAAGTAATAAGTTTTATTATTATTATTTATTGATTGATTCTAATAGATATGTTGAAGTATGAAGTAGATATGGGAGACAAACAAATGCAACAGACAGAATGTTGCGTACTAGAAGAGTTTCCACCAAATCCAGAGCCAAAGGAACATATTATGCATGCAACAACCACCCAAGAGCAAGAAGTTATTGATATATACAGTGAACAAAAAGAGCTTATGCATGCCAGCAGCCACACCATCGTCAAGGAACCTAGCACGGACGACAAAGAAAAGGATCCACCAATAGAACCAGATCAACCACAACCAGACGACAAGATACCACTCCAACCTGGACGTGCAACGGGCACCAAAAAGAGCAAAATATCAACAACAATACCATGAGCACAGAGTAACTTGAACAAACAAGCACTGCTATAAAATAGGATGACAGAAGCAACGACATGCCAAATACACAAGAACATGTGTTAGAGCAGAAGAAACAACATGTCCTTGTTCAAGAAGAAACAGGCTCGACAAGCAATCAGCAAGGAACCTCCAACACCTTCTCTTTAGACTTCCTAAAACCCAAAACAATGAAAAAGCATGAATAAGTTGATGAATTTCTTTTAAGCCTTAACCCGCACCAACTACATGTATACTATGAATTTACACAAATGGGCTATGATTTCGATGTAATCAAAACATTATTGGTTGAGCATGAGTAGTTTGAATTCAACAAAAATGCCACGCCATATCTAACAAGCTTGCAACAAGAATCAGGAGAACATTCAATGGCTCAATCATCTCAGAACAGCTCAGTCAAGAAAACCTCGGTCAAGAAGAGGCCAGTGAAGCCTTCAAACAGGCTCGAGGAAAAAAATCAAGATTCCTACATTTTTCCCAGGAGATTTCAAATTTATGAATAAAGCCAAGGCACTTCATGAATACCTATTCAGCAAAGAAGGACAAGAAGAATGCAGACGGTGAGTACTTTGTCTTGTTAAAAGAAAAAAATAGAGTAGTGCTGCTCCTTTTTGAAGCCACCTAACTAATGTATAAACCTTTTCTACTTGCAGTCTAAATGTATATATTAGCTCAAAGTGACATGATTGTATTATAGGACAAGACATAATGAAACAACTACGAAAAGGAGATGGAGATATGGAGGGCTCCATCGCGAAAGCATTATTCGAAGAATGGACGGTGCATCAACAATACAACACAACCGATAAAGCCATACTATCTGTAGAATTTTTGAACGTATGAAGTCCAATTGGACGAAAACACTTGAATCATTTCGGTGATTATATGTTTCAACTAAAAAGTAGACAACTTTTTTGTCGCAGATTGTGCTCGGTGTTATACCTGAGAGAGAAGGAGGAGGACGAGAATTCAATGAGGAAGAAGCATTGAAAGAGTTTGGACCCCTTGTAATAGGGAAATAACTTGTAAAGAAAAAGCTAGTAAGTCAATAGAAATATACAAACATGATTCATTCTTCTGCAGGATTGCACATTTACATGTCATTTTAATGTGTCTGACGACAATGAATTTTAACTCACGCTGTCTCCAAACACCGCAGATTGTGATACCTCACAATACAGCTAAACACTTCACATTATACGTGTTGAACAAGTACACCAACTCCATCGACATACTTGACTCAATGAATTACAGACAAACAGGAGACAATACATGGAAAAAACACCATAAGGATCACCCAGAACTGGTACATCAATTCAACCTTGGTTTTCCTATTCTTGCATTACATTTCTTAATGGCAATATAGAACAGTAAAACCAAACCGTAATCACAGATTAAAAGGATGTATGCACTCATGAAGAAGCATTATGGAGAAGCAGTACTAGAAGCTAACAGTGAACCGAACTGGTCAAGGATAGATGAAACGCCTAACAGAGTTTGCTTGCCAAAACAGCAGGGTACCCAATGCAGACACTTCATGGTTCAATTTGCATAATACTGGAATGGCATTGATCTCACAAAAAACGACGATGATTTCCATGTAAGTGAATAGTATGAGAGCAACAATTTTATTTTAGAAGCAGTACTCCTTGAATACTTCAATAATATCATCAAATAAAGATAAAAGAATATTCTATGACCTTCATGCAGGATAGCAAGGTAGATACCGAGTGGAAACCAGAGTTTCTTTTTACAGCCATATTTGGTGAAACAAACCAAATAAAGTGCGAGCAACTACCTGGAAGAATCAAAGAGTTCAAACCAGAAACTTCAAAGTTCTTTTGCACCAACAAAGGTAAGAAATTTTTCTCTGCTTATCTCTTTTTGTAATGACCTACACATCCCTTGGTTATCACAAGAGCTTACATATTATACAACTGCTTCCGCTGACAGAAACGGATGCAACAAAAAGGAAAAAACGACGAAGTAGCAATCCATACCCAAAACATTCACATCACTTCCAACACATAAAGGAAGCATCCGACCTCTTCCAAATAGTCATGAGCGACAGCAGGCAGGAAGAATTCAAAAAGTGAGTTGTTTTCTATTGCACCTAAAAATAGTTGGAAGCAATGTGACTGTCATCTACAAATTTATTTTATTTTCCTGTCACAGCAAAATTGTATTTAGGCGCATTCGTAGAGACAGCGAAAGCACGCAACTTACTGAAGCCCAACTGAAGCCAATATTTGGTCCAAGACCAGCACATACGAACAAACCAAATCATATAGAAAAGAGAGTCCTCGATGATATAGCCGAAATCTTGGAAAGCAGACAAGATTCAAAAGAGAATGATAGAGTAATATTAGGCCCAAACTTTGTAGAGGTAAATTTTTAGAATGCTATAGTGCGACACCTGCTCTTTTATATTGTTACACAACTGTTTTTATGATAGTTTTCTTATCGTAATTATTATTTGCAACATATACTGGATTTAAAGAATCACAAAACTACTATTAGCAAATTTAAAACTGAATTCCAAAGAACAAAGAATCAACTGGTTCCCATGTATCTTAAAGAACATCAACGGAATAAGCTCTCAACAACAAACATGGTAACATCCCTCTACTCCACAACAGAATAAGAAAAAATGTGTTCTATCAAATTACTTTATATTATATCATCTAAGCAACAAAATATTATGTGCGCAGATATTCATTCCACTCAAGAAGGATCGCCGCTACGTGTTGTATATGCTGGACAAATATAAAAACAAAGTTCATATTATTGATTCTCGAGAAACAAATCCAGAGGAATTTCAGAAAGAAAAGGTAGACATGCATAATTTGGATCCATTTCAAGCAGATCAAATTCTTCAGGAAAAGGATGACGCTGAAGAGGAAAGAAAAAAACAGTTTCAAGAATATCATGCTCATAAGTCGGCAATCGTAAGCATTTCTAAACAATGTTTTTTTCAGTTTTACAAGTTGCAATATTAAAACAATTACAAAACGCAAATCCCAGGTACCTGGGATTAAAGAAGTCTTCAACGCCATATTAGGAGAAACAATGTATCCAAAGAAAACAAGATGGCAGTTTCATACTGTGCAAGATGTTCCGATGCTAGAAAAGGGTGAATCACCATTTGCTGTTTTAAAGCTTGCATCCCTCTACAATGGAGAAAAGTTCATCGAAGACCTGGAAGATTTGGCAGTAAGTTTTCAATGAAAATCTTGTGCACGAAATACATAGAAAATATTGGAATATATATACACCTTTTATGCACCAACTCTAAGATTATACTTCTCTTGTCAGCGAAATTTCACATGATGAAGTGGAAGACTGGAGGGCAGAGGCAATGTACATTCTTTTACTTAGCAAGATGAATCAAGTCAAAGCTAATGAAATGGGAGACAAGATTAGCAAGATCTTCAGCAAGAACGAACACTAAAACTTTTGATTTGGCAAGCGAGGCTAATTCGATCAAAACGTGACAAAACAGTTTAACAATGAGTCATATTTATATGTAATCTAGTTACAAATCGTGTGTTCATCATCAAAAGAGAACATCACCAGAGAGTGCTAGTACACTATAAACAATAGTGACTCTTTTTAACTGTAACAAGCAGTGATTCCAAAACCAAATTCCTACCCATGACTCTGGAGACCACCCGCCCATGCCTCCGGAGGAGACATGGTCCCGTGACTCCACAGGCTACATGACCATGCCTTCGGACAATCCACACCTGTGCATGCACGCACATACCTTGAGTGCCTCAACCGTAGCTAGCTGCTCCGCACACGTGACTGGAGATGCTGCACACCAGTGCCTTCGCAGGCGACAAGGCCCCATGCCTCCGGAGAAGCTACCTGCTCCGCACACATGACTGGAGATGATGCACACCCGTGCCTCCACAGGCGACAAGGCCCCATGCCTCCCGAGAATACACACATGTGCATGCACGCACATATTTCTAGTGCCTCAACCGTGGCTAGTTGGTATGCACACGTGACTGGACATGCTTCAAATCCGTGCCTCCGCAGGAGACAAGTCCCCATGCCTCCGAAGAATATACACATGTGCATGCACGCACATACCTCTAGTGCCTCAACCATGTCTAGATGCTACGCACACGTGACTGGACATGTTTCAAATCCGTGCCTTTTCAGGCGAAGCACCTTGGCTTTTGCACGATATATCTAAAAAAATTCTCCTGAGTTCTGAACTTCTTATAGAATATCATTAACTTCAGCAACCAACCAAATGCGAGAAAAAACGCTCACCACGAATCAACACGTTGCACGACCAAACACACACTTCGACACATGTCCACCCTTCAAGATGTTTATGAAAAATTAAGGAGCCGAAGGCGAGCTGGAGGTTCCCCGCGCCGGAGGCGCCATGTGACGCCACGAGGGACGACACGCCGCACGAACCAACACGCTGCACGACCAACACACAGTTCGACATGTGCCTCCCCCTTCAAGATGCTTATAAAAAATTAACGAGGCAAAGGCGAGCAGGAGGCTCCCTGCGCCGGAGGCGCCGTGTGACGCCACGACGGACAACGCGCGGCACGAACCAACACACCTGGACGACCAACACACACTTCGACACATGTCCACCCTTCAAGATGTCTATGAAAATTTAACGATCCGAAGGCGAGCAGGAGGTTCCCCGTGCCGGAGGCGCCGTGTGACGCCACGACGGACAACGTGCCACACGAACCAACATGCCTGCATGACCAACACACACTTCGACACATGTCTACCCTTCAAGATGTTTATGAAAATTTAACGAGCCGAAGGCGAGCTGGAGGTTCCCCGCACCGGAGGCGCCGTGTAACGCCACGACGGACAACGCGCTGCACGAACCAACAAGCTGCACGACCAACACACACTTCGACACATGCCTCCCCCTTCAAGATGTTTATGAAAATTTAACGAGCCGAAGGCGATCCAGAGGTTCCCTGCGCCAGAGGCGCCCTGTGACGCCACAACGGACAACATGTCGCACGAACCAACATGCCTGCACGACCAACACACGCTTTGACACATGCCCACCCTTCAAGATATTTATGAAAATTTAACGAGTCGAAGGCGGGCAGGAGGTTCCCCGCGCCGGAGGCGCCGTGTGACGCCACAACGAACAACTCGCCGCACGAACCAATACGATGCACGACCAACACACACTTCAACACGTGCCTCCCCCTTCAAGATTTTTATGAAAATTTAACGAGCCGAAGGCGAGCAGGAGGTTCCCTGCGCTCGAGGCGCTGTGTGACGCCACAATGGACAACGCGCCGCACGAAACGACACGCTGCACGACCAACACACACTTCGGCATGTGCCTCCCCCTTCAAGATGTTTATGAAAATTTAACGAGCCGAAGGCGAGCAGGAAGTTCCCCGCGCCGGAGGCACCGTGTGACGCCACGATGGACAACGCGCCACACGAACCAACACGATGCACGACCAACACACACTTCGACACGTGCCTCCCCTTCAAGATGTTTACGGAAATTTAATGAGCCGAACGCGAGCTGGTGGTTCCCTGCGCTGGAGGCGCCGTGTGACGCCACGACAGACAACGTGCCGCACGAACCAATACGCTGCACGACCAACACACACTTCGACACATGCCCACCCTTCAAGATGTTTATGAAAAATTAACGAGGCGAAGACGAGTAGGAGGTTCCCTAGGCGCTGTGCTCCAATTTTGTAAACTTATACAAACCATGCTTCTGCTAGTATACATGTGTGCGTATAGAGAATACATACATTTGCATTGACAGGATTGAGCAATGCCTCTGCAATCATCCCTATGGTGCGTCAAACCATGCCTTTGATAGTGTTCCTCTTGTTTCCTTATTTGAAAGGTCATATTTGATAGTGTTGGTAGCCCCATCCGTAATTACCCCATAAATCTCCATTTCCCAAAAATATAATGGCAACAAAAAGGGAAACGAAAAGGAAACAGGGAACCAACGCGATTGGCCGTTATTTTCTTAGTGTTATCGCGTGGAAAGGGAAAAACGAAAAATGCCAGTAACTGGAGGGTTAAACTGCAAAAGGCATGAAACCACAAACTGGAAAGGAAAAACCGGGAACCAACCGCGCCGATTGGTTTTCCCTTGCGGGAGCGCTCCGCGCGTGACACTTGTTATATGCGTAGCACTCTGGAATCGCTCGTTACGAGCGCTCCTTCGGGAAACGGTCGCTGAGTTCGATCGCTAGATCCGTTGCTAGCTTGGCTGCTCCCTAGCAGCCATTTATTTCTGAAAAAACCACCCACTTTTCCTATTTCTTATGAAATAAAAATGTGAAATAAAAACAGGTTTGAAACTCTAAAGAAAAAGTTCATCCATTTGAAAAAAGGTACATCTCTTTAAAGAAGGTTCATAGATTTTTGGAAAAAGTTCATCAATTTTGCAAAAAGTTCGTCAAATTTGAAAAAAAGTTAATCCGATTTGAAAAAAAGTTCATTGATTCTGAAAAAAGTTTGTCTATTTTGAAAAAAGTTCATCGAAATCAATAATAGTTCATCGAAAATGAAAAAAGAGTTCATCCATTTTGAAAAAAGTTCATCAAAATCAAAAAAAGTTCATCGAAAATGAAAAAAAAAAGTTTATCCATTTTGAAAAAAGTTCATCGAAATCCATAAAAAGTTCATGGATTTTGAAAAAAAAAAGTTCAATGAATTCAAAAAAAGTTCACGTATTTGCGGTCATGGAAAAAGAGGAAAACGAAAAAAACAGAAACCAAAAAAAGGAAAAAGAAAAAAGAAAGAAAACGACAAAGATCAATTAAAATAGGGATAGGTTAGAAGGTTAGCAGGACAGCACTAGTTGGCGGGGTTGTTACAACAGCCAGCCATCAAGGGGGAGGTTGGAGGTTCAAATCTTTAACCACGCTGTCATTTTTTCCTTTTTAGCAGAAAAGGGAGTAGACGTTTGGTCAACGGGTAGTGTCCGCAGCGGACGCAGACGTTTGGTCAACGGGTATACATACACTTTGTATGAAAAAATAGTAATTAAATAAAACTTAAAACATTCTGAAAATACTTTTGAAATAAATGTAATCTTTTATTGTACCTGTTAAATAAATTCCACAAAATAAAAATCACTATGAACTTCTTTAAAATAAAAAAAGGGAGTAGAGCTAACTGGGCCGAGCCCAACCAGCCACGCCTGCAGGTGCCCGTTTGCGAATGGGTGCTTAAGCACCAAATAGCTCTTGCTTAGAGCGGTCCTGATGGTAGTGTCCGCAGCGGACGCGAACGTTTGGTCAACGGGTATACATACACTTTGTATGAAAAAATAGTAATTAAATAAAACTTAAAACATTCTGAAAATACTTTTGAAATAAATGTAATCTTTTATTGTACCTGTTAAATCAATTCCACAAAATAAAAATCACTATGAACTTCTTTAAAATAAAAAAAGGGAGTAGAGCTAACTGGGCCGAGCCCAACCAGCCACGCCTGCAGGTGCCCGTTTGCGAATGGGCGCTTAAGCACCAAATAGCTCTTGCTTAGAGCGGTCCTGATGGTAGTGTCCGCAGCGGACGCGGACGTTTGGTCAACGGGTATACATACACTTTTTATGAAAAAATAGTAATTAAATAAAACTTAAAACATTCAGAAAATACTTTTGAAATAAATTTGATCTTTTATTGTACCTGTTAAATAAATTCCACAAAATAAAAATCACTATGAACTTCTTTAAAATAAAAAAAAGGGCCAAAATGGTGTGACTAGTGAACTATAATAGGAAATATATTTTTATCAAGTCAACGCTGCATTTTTATTTACCAAATTTATATACTAGTGCAAAATAAAGTCAAGATTATTTCAAATAAACTTTTAAACTTACTTCATTTTTTTTTGTGAAATTATTAAATCTTTTCCCATATAGTCAGGGTGTACCTACATCCAGGAAGCAAGTGCATTTCCCCGCCTGCAGCACAGTTATAAATGGGCTATGCCCACTATTACATCTGATCGCTAGCTATTCATTATGATTGCTTAAAAGTTCAAATATTTTCATGGCGTATTTAAAAACAAAATTGTGTAGTGTAAAAACATTTGGTTGCGCAACTTTAAAAAAATCTTTGTACCATTCGTAGAAATGTTCATGGCATGTAAAAATGTCCCTGCATTTCAAAAAATATGTTCATGAAATTTTAAAAAAATACTATGTAAAAACAAAGGTTCACGCAATTAGAAAAATGCATGTACCATTCAAAACATATGTTTGTGACATTTTTAGAAATGGTTTATGCAATGTAAAATAATGGGTGTAGTTTTTTTTTCAAAAATTTGTCTCATTAAAAAATCAGCATGTATTCAAAAATATATATTTTACATACATTTAAAAATGTTTATACAATGAAAGCAAATGTTCATGTAATTAAACAAATGTTTGATTCTATTCAAAAAGTACAATGTGTATTTGAAAAATATTTAACATGTATTCCAAAAATTTATCAAAGCATTTATTTGAAAAATATTCGACGTGTATCAAAAAAATGGTCCACGTGTATAAAAAAAGTACAATGTGTACAATATAGACATGTGTTGAAAAAAAAGGAAAAACTGACAAAAATCGATAAACAAACATAGAGAAAAGCATAGAAACTTCCAAAAATCAATTTAATGGGTTGTCCCACTAAGACGTGAGCGCCCCCATCGTTAAAGGCGAAACCAGGCTACGATGACTATAAGCGAGATAAAGTCCTGGCGAAAAGAACACCATGGCACTACTAGGGAAAACTTTATACACAGAAATTTAGCAACAGCGCGGGTCAAAAAAGCGCGCTAGTGCTATATAGCAGTAGCAATTTAAGAGAACCCGCGCTACAGATACAAACTTAGCAGTAGCGCTGGTAGTCGCGAAAGCGCTACTACTAATATTCCCATTGGCAGAATGATAGGCTACGCATAGCAGTAGCGGGCTTAGATGAAACGCGCTACCGCTAGGGCATAATTAGCAGCGCGTTTCCAGGGAAGAGCGCTACTACTAACGGAAATAAAAAAAGATGAAAAACAAATAGAAAAGTAAATGAAAATGAAAGAAATAGAAAAAGGAGAAAGAAAAAAAATAAAATGTAAAGCAAAATAAACGAAAAAGCGAAAAATCGGAGGAAGGCATAGCAGCAGCGTGTGTTTGTAAAAGGCGCTATAGCTAACGTAGCTGCAGCGCGTGTCCTAGACCCCCGCTATAGAAACAGAAAAGGAAATTAAAAAAGGAAGAAATTTACATAGCTATAGCAGCAACGCGTTTTGCAAAAACCGCTATAGCTATCTTAGCGATAGCGCGTTTTGCGAAACGCGCTACCGCTAAGTTTGACTTAACCAAAAAACGGTTTCCCCCCGGCCACTTCTCCCCCAAATCCCTCAACCCACACCGCGCGCCGCCGTCTTCCCGGTTCACCGTCGCCCCACTTCGCCGCCGACGTCGACACCACCAGAGCCGTGCGCCGTTGACGACACCGGAGCCGTCCCCAACGCCACGGAGCCGCGCGGCCTCGTCAACGCCACCAGAGCCGCCGTCGACGCCACCTTCCTCGCCATCACCGGAGACGCCCCTGCCTCCCTCGCCGTCACCAGAGACGCCCCTGCCTCCCTCGCCACCACTGCCTCCGTCGCCACCACCGGAGCCATCATCTGTAAGTCCCCACCCCTCCTCTCTCTCTCTCATGCATAGGTTAGCCAGTTTAATTAGGTTAATTATCTAGGTTAGGGCAAAAATTTAGTTACGGCTTTGACAGAGAAGTAGTTAGCTTAACTAGTTTAATTAGGTTAATTATCTAGGTTAGTGCAAAAACTTAGTTAGGGCTTTGACAGAGAACTAGTCAGGTTAACTAGTTTAATTAGGTTAATTATCCAGGTTAATTAGTGCAAAAAATTTATTTTAGGCTTTGACAGAGAACTAGCTGCGTTAACTAGTTTAATTAGGGTTAATTATCTAGGTAAACTAGATTAACTAACTAGGTTAAATAGGTAGGTTAATTAGGTTCGTTGGATTAACAAGCTAGGTTAAGTAGATTGGCAAAGGTTTTTGATTTTTGAAAAGACCACTATTTTTCAAGGAAAAGAATTTAGGCAAATTTTATTTTTCATTGAAGTGGTCATGTTATATCTTTTCATTGAAGTTGTTCGATTGTGCCCAAGTGGCTTTGTTGTTTCCAGGGAATGATGCTGAGTGGCCTATGTGTTGCCGGAATGTTGATTCATTTCTGTTCCGGCAAATTTCAGGTTCTCGATTTGTCCACTTTTTAGCAAAGGTCATGCCGAAATTTCCCGTGAATTTCGGCATGACTTGTGCTACAAACTAGGACATATCGAGTGCCCGGGATTTGCCGCACCAGGAAGGAGTCAACATTCCTGCAAAACAATAGTCCTTTTTTATGTCATTATTCATTTTATTAGGTCTAGAATTAATTGACTAGATTTAATCATAGGAAACATGGCTAGCAACGATGAAGGACAGGGTTCTGGTGATTGCGACGACGTCTACCGGGCGGTAGACGAATTTTTTAGCCTTACCGACGATCAACAGATGTTGTTGCTGGGCCCACCGGTGGCATCGGGGACTGAGACCGACACGCAGACCGGTGCTGAGACCGACACGCAGACCGGTGCTGAGACTGAGACCGGCGCTGAGATTCAGACCGGCATCGAGACCGGCGCTGAGACCGGTGCTGCCTCGGGGAGCGGAGCCGGTGTAGAACCGAAAGCAAAGAGGCAACGGGTTCCTAACAAACTCAGGACTACTAGACTGGTGGTCACGGAGGTGGACGACGGCAATTTTGAGCCAAAGGCGCCCGAGGAAGCGCGCGCGTGCTACGGCAATCAAATAGGCTGCATCATACGGACAACCGCCACCATCAACGATGAGAATCTAAAGAAGATAGAAAATATGAGGAGCTCCCTCCTAAAGAAGTTTCACCAGATATTCTTGTTCCCGGGCCGGAATGAGAAGGATTATGAAGATCCAGACAAGGACCCGGCAATGAAGAAGATAAACAAACACGCCATGACCAAGTTTAGCAACGCGTTGGCCGCCTGGAAAAATCGAGTGAAAGCAAAGATCAACGACGGGGAACCCTACTCCGAGATTGTAAAGGATAGTCCGACAATCACGGAAGAGCAGTTTCAAATATTCAAGGAGGCTTGCGAGGCCGAAGCTGCCAAAGAAAAGTCTAAGTACATGAAGGGGCTTCAAAAGAGGAACATTGGGACCCACCACCTCGGAAGCCGTGGTTACGGCGGAAAGAGGTCCAAATGGGCCAAGGAGGACGCGGAAGCCGCGAGTCTGGGCATCCCAGACCCCTTGGCGGATTTCACCGTCCCGCAGGAGCGTGACGTCCTGAGGGCCCGGCACCGTTGGGACCCAGTGAAGAAGGTTTACGAGACAACACCGGTCATTACGGAGTTCATGAGACTGCTGGTAATTTTAGTTTCTGATCAATTCGACTGCACACGTTAGTCATATTTGTAAACGATCCTTGTGCCTTTTGCAGAGAGAGCAGCACCGGATTGCGGCCGAAAGCGACTCGCCGTCTGAGGCATTGGCGAGGCCCAAGTGGGACACTCCATTCAACCGGGCGTTGAACATATTGAAACAACAACCGGTGGATACTCGACCGTCGTATGGACGCGTGCACGGTGTCGGAGACGGCGCCACGTGGAAGAAGTACTACCGTGAGACCACGGAGGAGAAAAAGGAAAGACAGAGGTTAACTGAAGAAAGCATCGACAAGAAGGTTGAGATTGCGGTTGAGAAGAAATCATCTCAGACAGTCGCAACAGCGGTAGCTGCCGCAAAACAGGCGATTGCAGATATATCTACTTCCTTGGTGACGGGCGTTTACACTTGGACAAGGCAAAATCCAGAAAAAAATGCAGAGGACTTTCCCCTTGCTGACTTCTTGGCCGCACCTGCTCCCGCACCGGCTCCCGCACCTGCTCCCGCACCGGCTCCCGCACCGGACGTGCTCGGTGGTGCCTCCTCTTTGGCTGAGCTCGACGCCCTCACGGTATCTGCAACACCGGCTCCCTTCAATATAAATGTATAATCTCCCGTTTTCGTTGCCTTTCGGATGTCTCACGTCGCAGACTTTTCTTTGCAGGCCGACGAAACCCCGTGCACCATATTGTACACCATCGGCGAACAGAAGGTGGACGTGGGGAAGGGGACGATAATGGAGCCGAAGGAACCATTGTTCCACAGCCGGTCGATCCCCCCGAACGTCTTCAAGGTTTCCGTGGCCAGTGTCAAACCGGGCCACGAGAATTTGCCTCCTCTAATACTAGTGGGGGATGACGACGAGACCCCGCGGCGGCTTGGTGATTGTTGCAATGGGTGGGTCCTGTTGTGGCCAAAGAGTCTGCTTCGTCTGGAGGCGGCCGGGAGCACACCCACGAGCACGCAGCCTCAGCAAGGTATGAACATCAACACCCCACCTACCCAATTAGCGTCGGGTGTCGGGTTGGGTGATAGCGGACGGGGTAAGCAGGTGGCTCCATTAGTCGCTGATGACGTCGCCATGGATGAGGATGAGGATGACGATGGCGCTGAACAGTATGTCTATACTGGCGCCTCCTCAGGGTTTGAGCATCATGAGTCGGTGCCTGAATTACCGTCTCAACGTATTATTGACGACCATCCGGTGGTAAAGAAGCCTAGGAAGAGAGCGAGGAAAGGCAAAAAAGCTGATTCTATGATCCAGCCGCCTCAGCAGCCTCGGCTTCAGGACCGTGTAGATATCCCCGATGCTGATAAATGGCATATCCCCGGTCGACCAATCCTACCTGAAACAGCGCTACGGGCCAGATTCGGCGATCTAAGGAGACTTCATGACGATGTGCTGCGGGTAGAGAAAGGCCTCATCGCCTCGAAAGATCCAGGATACCCACTCTACGTGGTTAACGTTCCGCGGCAAATGTCGTACGTCGACGGCTTCCCGCGGATAAGTTCTTCCTCCGATTCGATTACATATTCGACATGTTTCACGTGAAGAAGCTGGATTTTACGTTTGTCCGCCTTTATGCCTTGCACATGAACTACATCATTGGGGTTGAGCAGATACGTTTTATCTGTGTCGCTGACCCGTACTACATGCACGAGGGCTTCTTGGGAGTCTGTGCACAGCATCGTGAATACGCGAGGGATTACATCGTCAGTTTCATGCTCGCCAATAAGGACAAGGAGGCGATTCTCGTGCCTTATCATCCCGTGTAAGTCATCCGCGCTGCTATCCTTCCTTCGATTTCAATAATTCATTTGCACGGTGGAGGCTAATTAATTTGAGGTGTACTTATTTTGCGCAGCGGCGGGCGCGCCGTCCTCATCATCCTCTACCCCCGATTCTCCCACGCTCTTTACTTGGACTCGTCGAAGAACATTCACAAAAAGGATTACACCCACATCAAAGATGTTCTCGACAGTGCTATGTTTTACTACCAAGCAAGGGGTGGAGAGGTTAGGGACAAGAAGAGAAGGGGCGGCAGGGCCGCCTTCAGCCATAAGACCGACTTCTGCTGCATCCAGCAACCGAACGATTCTCTTAATGATGGATTCTATGTCCTACACCACATGCTGGAGTACAGACGGGATCACCAGAACCTTCACATGGCACCTAGATCTGGCGATGCCCATATTCTGCAATGGGCAAAGGACATAGGAGATATCGAGGATCATCGACTTCGAGCTGAGTTCTATAACATCCAGCGCGAACTTGCCCAAATCATCATGAATGAGGTCGTCGGAAAAACAGGGATGTTCCATGCAGAAGGACAAATGTCGCGGGAAGACGTCCGAACATGGATAGCCTCTCAGCGTCTCGACATGAAGCCTTTCACTAAGCTCGATGACTATCTCCCTGACATGGATGGATGGCACGACATGATGGAGTGATTGTCGATATATGACAATGTGTCCGTTTAGTCCATACTTTCTTTTATGACAAAACTTTGAGTTATGCACGGTGAAACTTTATTTGTGATGTAATTAAACCGTCCTCCTCCTCGACTAGCGAAAATCACTCTAGTTAGGTCATTTTGGGTACGATGAACTTTGTTATTTATGCTTATGATATGTTGTTTCTATTTTTGCCAAGTCTGTCTCTTTCTGTTGCTCAACTATATATGTTGCATATCATCGACTCATGTGACGATGCAGGTGCATAGATCATAGATGGCGAAGAAGTGCTACGCCAGGAGTATATATACGACAAGTGGCCGGAGTGTCAGGCCCAGGTGTACCGGTTTTCGGTTTCCGAGCGACACGCAGTACTTAGTTTAGGTTCACGCTAATGCGAGAGAGGGATACGAACTCATGTACTCAAAGTGATAGCTATTCTCGCGTATATCATCGTTTAGATGGATGACGATGTATTTGCAAGTAATCGAGACATGTATCGCTATTTTCGAGATTGATGACGAGAGACCACTTTGTGTTGGATGATGATTATGATGATGACATGATTTGATGAGACTAATTGTATGTATATGCTATGATTACATTTGTATGTGGATGATATGCTAAAGATTATTGTATAAAGCCTATTCAAATACAAAACAAATAAAAAACAAATATGCAGGAAAAAAACTAATAAAACTAGTAGTAGCGAGGGGGGGAAATTTAGCAGTAGCACCGACTTACCAGCAGGGCTTCCTGCTGAAAAGCGCTGCAGATAATATCAGTAGCGCCGTTTTCCAAAGAGCGCTACAGCTATTCATCAGTAGCAGTAGCGTGGGTCAACAGGCGCTACTGCTATACGTTAGCTGTAGCGCCTTATTAGTAGCGCCGGTACCCGCGCTACTGAGAGGGCCAAAACCCGCGCTGCTGCTAGGCTTTTCCCTAGTAGTGTGGCTCCAATGTTCCTTTGCCGCACCTTTACACATGTAGAGACTAATTGGTGTAATGCCAATATTTGGCATGCCACATGCTAGCAAGTGTAATAAATTGGCTACTAATTGTATCTTGTCTCTCTCTAAAAATTTGTCAATTTTGCCAGTTTTCAGTTTTGCCAAATGCTTGTTTGCCATATATTGGCACCTAACCAATTAGAATCGTAATTTTTAGCCATTATCCAAGAGAAGCTAATGGGGCACCCCCCCCCCCCCGACCCCTCGCCCCTTTTGTGTTGTAATCATTATTGATGTAGCTATTGTGTCAAATTAATATAATCTTTCATGAAGGCTATGTCTTTCATATATCTTAATGTCTTATTTAAAGAAACTTTCATTTAATATCTTCTATGAAAAACCCAACCTAGTTGCAAGGTGTATGTCTTTCATGCCAAGAACACCAAAGCTGCTTTTCATGACTTTTAGGTATTGTTGGTTGATGTTTTATTGCAAAATATCATGCTCGCAATACTTTTTCACTAATGACTACATGCGAAGTGATCTGTACAAATGTTCCAAAGTATTCCAATATGAAGTGCTCAGTCTAGATGGTCTCGTTTCTCAAAGGTACGATGGTAGCAGAACGCCGGGATAGTAATGGTTTTGAACTGCCACAAGAATTTAATATTATGAATAGTTGGAATTTTCTTCCGCAAAAAAATAAATAAAATAATATGTCACTATTTGCATACTAGTGAAGAATTTCTTGCCATAACAGAAAGCACTCTTAGGGTAAAAAAATTCACCATGTTTTCTTTCTCTTTGGACCACCATACCATGAACTGTAGAGATGCACTTTCCGGTCTGTCATAAATGTAATGAGAAATAAAATCAAAAGAGTATATATAGAGAGAAAACAATGCTTCATACAAGCAATGTGAGATCAATGACAGTTTCATGTATGATAAATCAAAGTCCAACGTTTCAAAATTTGCCTTGGTTGTCCATGAACTGAATTGAAAAACACTAATATGAGATTTCTAATTGGTCCACATCCTATCAAAGACCATTGTTCCAACCACTGCTAGTTTGTGCAATAGTATAAACAACAAAGGAAAAGTCGTCAAAATTTGCTTTGATTTATTTCCTTCGGCTTGGTCATGTCCCAGTTTATGTAAGCACTCGAACGTAGAAACCCCGAGAAATAATTGAAATAACTGTGTGGATTATGAATGTTATGAAATTCATCTATTTCATAAAATAGGTTTGAATTTGAATTTAAAAAGGAACCGGGTTGAACGTATTTTCCAAATATTACCTTGAAATTGGTGATTTGTAACATTTATGTAAAGATTTAAGTTTTTAACTATACTATAATTTCGAAATCACTGAAATGTGGAGAAAACATCTTCAATTCATGAAAGTTGGTATTTCTGTCCTAATTAACGCTATGATATGTATGAACGAATACTTGTGGAAAAAATAAAAGAAATAAACTATAAACATCATAATCTATGTTTTCTAAATTACTACTGTAATGAACTAATATCGTAAGAAACCTAGGCCAACTGACGCTGCACCATAGGATACACTGTTCGTCCAACACTTGCCATGACAACCAGGTAACCAAAGTAAAACCGGAACAACGCTTTAGCATTTGTGACTATACCTTTATACCCCAAGGATTTGCGTCGGTCACTCTGCTTCGCCTTACTGCTGTCAGCTTTGAGTACTGTTATTCCGTGTCTCCTTGTTGATTGCAAAAAATAGATAATATAAATGAATCATATCACGGATCCACCAACAAATGCACGCATGGGCTGCGAAGATACTATCAACCGGATCATCTGTGCACCGGGTACCATCTAGTCCTAGATCAATGCGACAATGTTGATCCCACCAACAATGCAGGCATGAGTTGGAAGGTTAAGCCCCGACCTTGGCCCGAGGGGACTACACGCACATCATCACAATCTAGATTAACAATAGACATTGTAGAAATGATTGATACCAGTGTTATACTCACTATGGTTGTACAGAGACCTCGATGACTATGGCTATTGAGTGAAGTGGCTTGTGAGAAATGAACAACCTTATGTCCGTGTCTCCACTTGTCTTTAAGTTGATTTTCGACCCTCTGGACAAGGGTTTTGGGCGACGTGCGCTAGGATCTTCTCAGAGTCCCTTCACAAAAGTTCTTCAGTATGACTTAAAAGAAGTCATCCCAGCTTGGTACAACAACACACTATGCTAACATTGGTTGGCAGTCATTCTGTAAATGCCGTTGGTGACGCGCAACATACGAAAATGCACCAAATCTATTAGTAGATCTTGAATCATCATGTCCTCCTTGTATCCATCAGATATGCAAAAAAAATATCAAACAGAAATATTTTCACATCGTCAGTGAGTTATTAGTGGCAACTTAAGATATAATTCCACAAAAAAACTCAAAATGTCAAGATCAAATTTTAGAACACTCTAATCAGTCAACGCCACCCACTGTACTGGAGTTGAATTGTGTTGCAGTGATCTCTGAGATTTTGTCGGAGTAAGCAATTGTTTTTAAAATGAAACATGTGTAAAAGTTTCGTCTCACCACATTCATTAAGAGTTTTACAGAATTACGCACCGACTCCCAAAAGACATACTCTTAGGATTTTAGCGCCCTATGCCTCATCCTATCTTACGAGGTTATTGCTCTGGTGGTAAAGAAGCTAGAAAGAGCGAGGAAAGGTAAAAGTTATTCTATGATCCAGCCGCCTCAGAGCCTTGGCTTCAGGACCGTGTAGATATCCCCGATGCGGACAAATGGCATATCCTGTCGACCAATCCTAACCTAAACCAGCGCTACGGGCGCAGATTCACGAGCTAAGGAGACTTCATGAGATGTGCTCGGTAGAGAAAGGCCTCATCGCCTCAAAAGATCCAGGAATACACACGTCTACGTGGTTAACGTTCCGCCTGGCAAATGTCGCTACGTCGACGGCTTCCCTGCGGATAAGTTCTTCCTCCGATTCGATACATATTCGACATGTTCACGTGAGAAGCTGGATTTTACGTTTGTCCGCCTTTATGCCTTGCACATGAACTACATCATTCGGGGTTGAGCAGATACGTTTTATCTGTGTCGCTGACCCGTACTACATGCACGAGGGCTTCTTGGGAGTCTGTGCACAACATCGTGAATACGCGAGGGATTACATCGTCAGTTTCATGCTCGCCAATAAGGACAAGGAGGCGATTCTCGTGCCTTATCATCCCGTGTAAGTCATCCGCGCTGCTATCCTTCCTTCGATTTCAATAATTCATTTGCATGGTGGAGGCTAATTAATTTGAGGTGTACTTATTTTCGCAGCGGCGGGCGCGCCGTCCTCATCATCCTCTACCCCCGATTCTCCCACGCTCTTTACTTGGACTCGTCGAAGAACATTCACAAAAAGGATTACACCCACATCAAAGATGTTCTCGACAGTGCTATGTTTTACTACCAAGCAATGGGTGGAGAGGTTAGGGACAAGAAGAGAAGGGGCGGCAGGGCCGCCTTCAGCCATAAGACCGACTTCTACTGCATCCAGCAACCGAACGATTCTCTTAATGATGGATTCTATGTCCTACACCACATGCTGGAGTACAGACGGGATCACCAGAACCTTCACATGGCACCTAGATCTGGCGATGCCCATATTCTGCAATGGGCAAAGGACATAGGAGATATCGAGGATCATCGACTTCGAGCTGAGTTCTATAACATCCAGCGCGAACTTGCCCAAATCATCATGAATGAGGTCGTCGGAAAAACAGGGATGTTCCATGCAGAAGGACAAATGTCGCGGGAAGACGTCCGAACATGGATAGCCTCTCAGCGTCTCGACATGAAGCCTTTCACTAAGCTCGATGACTATCTCCCTGACATGGATGGATGGCACGACATGATGGAGTGATTGTCGATATATGACAATGTGTCCGTTTAGTCCATACTTTCTTTTATGACAAAACTTTGAGTTATGCACGGTGAAACTTTATTTGTGATGTAATTAAACCGTCCTCCTCCTCGACTAGCGAAAATCACTCTAGTTAGATCATTTTGGGTACAATGAACTTTGTTATTTATGCTTATGATATGTTGTTTCTATTTTTGCCAAGTCTGTCTCTTTCTGTTGCTCAACTATATATGTTGCATATCATCGACTCATGTGACGATGCAGGTGCATAGATCATAGATGGCGAAGAAGTGCTACGCCAAGAGTATATATACGACAAGTGGCCGGAGTGTCAGGCCCAGGTGTACCGGTTTTCGGTTTCCGAGCGACACGCAGTACTTAGTTTAGGTTCACGCTAATGCGAGAGAGGGATACGAACTCATGTACTCAAAGTGATAGCTATTCTCGCGTATATCATTGTTTAGATGGATGACGATGTATTTGCAAGTAATCAAGACTTGTATCGCTATTTTCGAGATTGATGACGAGAGACCACTTTGTGTTGGATGATGATTATGATGATGACATGATTTGATGAGACTAATTGTATGTATATGCTATGATTACATTTGTATGTGGATGATATGCTAAAGATTATTGTACAAAGCCTATTCAAATACAAAACAAATAAAAAACAAATATGCAGGAAAAAAAACTAATAAAACTAGTAGTAGCGACGGGGGGAAATTTAGCAGTAGCGCCGACTTACCAGTAGCGCTTCTTGCTGAAAAGCGCTGCAGATAATATCAGTAGCGTCGTTTTCCAAAGAGCGCTACAGCTATTCATCAGTAGCAGTAGCGTGGGTCAACAGACGCTACTGCTATACGTTAGCTGTAGCGCCTTATTAGTAGCGCCGGTACCCGCGCTACTGAGAGGGCCAAAACCCGCGCTGCTGCTAGGCTTTTCCCTAGTAGTGTGGCTCCAATGTTCCTTTGCCGCACCTTTACACATGTAGAGACTAATTGGTGTAATGCCAATATTTGGCATGCCACATGCTAGCAAGTGTAATAAATTGGCTACTAATTGTATCTTGTCTCTCTCTAAAAATTTGTCAATTTTGCCAGTTTTCAGTTTTGCCAAATGCTTGTTTGCCATATATTGGCACCTAACCAATTAGAATCGTAATTTTTAGCCATTATCCAAGAGAAGCTAATGGGGCACCCCCCCCCCCCCGACCCCTCGCCCCTTTTGTGTTGTAATCATTATTGATGTAGCTATTGTGTCAAATTAATATAATCTTTCATGAAGGCTATGTCTTTCATATATCTTAATGTCTTATTTAAAGAAACTTTCATTTAATATCTTCTATGAAAAACCCAACCTAGTTGCAAGGTGTATGTCTTTCATGCCAAGAACACCAAAGCTGCTTTTCATGACTTTTAGGTATTGTTGGTTGATGTTTTATTGCAAAATATCATGCTCGCAATACTTTTTCACTAATGACTACATGCGAAGTGATCTGTACAAATGTTCCAAAGTATTCCAATATGAAGTGCTCAGTCTAGATGGTCTCGTTTCTCAAAGGTACGATGGTAGCAGAACGCCGGGATAGTAATGGTTTTGAACTGCCACAAGAATTTAATATTATGAATAGTTGGAATTTTCTTCCGCAAAAAAATAAATAAAATAATATGTCACTATTTGCATACTAGTGAAGAATTTCTTGCCATAACAGAAAGCACTCTTAGGGTAAAAAAATTCACCATGTTTTCTTTCTCTTTGGACCACCATACCATGAACTGTAGAGATGCACTTTCCGGTCTGTCATAAATGTAATGAGAAATAAAATCAAAAGAGTATATATAGAGAGAAAACAATGCTTCATACAAGCAATGTGAGATCGATGACAGTTTCATGTATGATAAATCAAAGTCCAACGTTTCAAAATTTGCCTTGGTTGTCCATGAACTGAATTGAAAAACACTAATATGAGATTTCTAATTGGTCCACATCCTATCAAAGACCATTGTTCCAACCACTGCTAGTTTGTGCAATAGTATAAACAACAAAGGAAAAGTCGTCAAAATTTGCTTTGATTTATTTCCTTCGGCTTGGTCATGTCCCAGTTTATGTAAGCACTCGAACGTAGAAACCCCGAGAAATAATTGAAATAACTGTGTGGATTATGAATGTTATGAAATTCATCTATTTCATAAAATAGGTTTGAATTTGAATTTAAAAAGGAACCGGGTTGAACGTATTTTCCAAATATTACCTTGAAATTGGTGATTTGTAACATTTATGTAAAGATTTAAGTTTTTAACTATACTATAATTTCGAAATCACTGAAATGTGGAGAAAACATCTTCAATTCATGAAAGTTGGTATTTCTGTCCTAATTAACGCTATGATATGTATGAACGAATACTTGTGGAAAAAATAAAAGAAATAAACTATAAACATCATAATCTATGTTTTCTAAATTACTACTGTAATGAACTAATATCATAAGAAACCTAGGCCAACTGACGCTGCACCATAGGATACACTGTTCGTCCAACACTTGCCATGACAACTAGGTAACCAAAGTAAAACCGGAACAACGCTTTAGCATTTGTGACTATACCTTTATACCCCAAGGATTTGCGTCGGTCACTCTGCTTCGCCTTACTGCTGTCAGCTTTGAGTACTGTTATTCCGTGTCTCCTTGTTGATTGCAAAAAATAGATAATATAAATGAATCATATCACGGATCCCACCAACAAATGCACGCATGGGCTGCGAAGATACTATCAACCGGATCATCTGTGCACCGGGTACCATCTAGTCCTAGATCAATGCGACAATGTTGATCCCACCAACAATGCAGGCATGAGTTGGAAGGTTAAGCCCCGACCTTGGCCCGAGGGGACTACACGCACATCATCACAATCTAGATTAACAATAGACATTGTAGAAATGATTGATACCAGTGTTATACTCACTATGGTTGTACAGAGACCTCGATGACTATGGCTATTGAGTGAAGTGGCTTGTGAGAAATGAACAACCTTATGTCCGTGTCTCCACTTGTCTTTAAGTTGATTTTCGACCCTCTGGACAAGGGTTTTGGGCGACGTGCGCTAGGATCTTCTCAGAGTCCCTTCACAAAAGTTCTTCAGTATGACTTAAAAGAAGTCATCCCAGCTTGGTACAACAACACACTATGCTAACATTGGTTGGCAGTCATTCTGTAAAGGCCGTTGGTGACGCACAACATACGAAAATGCACCAAATCTATTAGTAGATCTTGAATCATCATGTCCTCCTTGTACCCATCAGATATGCAAAAAAAATATCAAACAGAAATATTTTCACATCGTCAGTTAGTTATTAGTGGCAACTTAAGATATAATTCCACAAAAAAACTCAAAATGTCAAGATCAAATTTAGTAAGACACTCTAATCAGTCAACGCCACCCACTGTACTGGAGTTGAATTGTGTTGCAGTGATCTCTGAGATTTTGTCGGAGTAAGCAATTGTTTTTAAAATGAAACATGTGTAAAAGTTTCGTCTCACCACATTCATTCAGAGTTTTACAGAATTACGCACCGACTCCCAAAAGACATACTCTTGCAGCACGAGTTAACTCAATTACTTAGCACCCGCTATAACCCACAGGTTTGCCTCATCTCTAATCTTATGCGAGCGTTAGTTTGCTTTCTTATCAGGCGATAGGAGATTAAGTGCTCGGAAATTAGTAGAACGCTGAATACTTTCAGTCATTAGCTCGTGGCATACAACAGGTATCAAAGTAGAAGCATGGTCTGGCTAGGTGTCTGTCCAACTGAAGACAAATCCACTTGTATCAATGATTGTACTATATGCCGAATGATCAATGAAAACTCTTTATTTCCCACAAGAATCAAAAAAAAAATTGCGAATGATTTCCCACAAGAATCATAATGTAATTTTAGATGTTATTCATAAAAACACCAGAGATGCTGCTTAATTTGCCAAATATTAACAGTAATTGTTCTGAAGTTACTCGTTCTCCCCAAAAGAAGAGCTTGATGATCATATTGGGCAAGCTTTCGATATTGATGCTGATACAGCATAAGAAGACAGTAGGGCACTTGCTGTCCACACATTGCTAAAGCCGTTGTAAAGGGTTTCCGTCGATCAGCTCAGGAGCTCGAAATACATATAAAATTTCCAAGTGCCGTGTCCTCTTTTCCGTTGTCGTAACAAAAGTACAGAGAAAAATGAAAGGGGAGCAAGGAACATATCCAGCTTTGTGCCCACACTTTGCACACGCAGGACAAAACCAGGATCCAACCAGCGTGAATGCTCCACGAGAACAACCCGATGCAATTTAAGTGACGACAAAGCAAAAGCAGTACAGTACGCGACGGTGAAATCCCGTCTGCCTTTTTTAGTGACACGCGCGCTCTCGGCGCAGGTGTTGTCGCGTCGACCACGAATTAGTCCTCGATGGGACGAGACGAGGCAGCGCGACGACGCGGCGGAGCTAGAACATCTTTTTACCGGAGGAGCGCGTTGGTGTCTTCCGTTGCGGCATGAGAGATCACAGGGTGGGAGGTCAACCTCTCGTCTCGTGGAGATCCGTCTCGAAGGATTCGCCGAGATACGGAGGAGGGCGGAGGCTGCTGACGCCGCATAATAACAGAATTTTCACTGCTGATGATGATCGACATGCCCGCGACGTGCGCCAGAGCCTCCACGGTCGTGAGCCGAGCAGCCGGCTGACGCGCGGGCCCCGGCGAGTTAGGTCGGGCACGTAGCACGGGACAGTAGACCCACTCACTCAGCGGCGTCGAACGGATAGGCATGGGAACACGGCCGCGTACGTACGCGACGAATTGCGGCCGCACGGCACCACCACGCGAGCGCACATCAGAAAAGTTGATGTCGATGTCGACGTCCCCCCGGCCACGGCCGGCAGCTCTCCGTCTCGCTCTCGCACGTACGGGAGCAAAGGCAAAGCGGGGGGCCGGAGAGCGACGGGGCGGCGGCGAGGGGGTCGACACCTCGCCGGGCGGGCGCGACAGCCGAAAGCGGCGGGCGGGGCAACGCGACGACGTCGCGACTGACGGGCGCCACTCGTGTCCCCGCCCGCCTGCCTCC
This sequence comes from Triticum aestivum, assembly GCF_018294505.1. NCBI lineage: Eukaryota > Viridiplantae > Streptophyta > Magnoliopsida > Poales > Poaceae > Triticum > Triticum aestivum. The sequence goes on from NC_057810.1 coordinate 574,627,654, forward strand.
GTCCGGTGGCCGGGCCTTTCTTTCCCGGCGACGTAGCGGGCGCCCGCGGGCGCGGCTGGCTGTCCGCGTCGCCTTTCGACGCAACCGGCATTAGCGGTGCGCGCGCATGATTTGCTAATAATGATAATCGCACTGGCTGGAGACTGGAGTACGTACGTACGGTGCTTAGCCGGGTGGTAAAGCGCCCCTTTGTTTATGCTACGCCCAGCCAGCCGACCTTGCTAATTGGGCTCGTAAGTGGTTCACGGTAGTACTATAGTACAGTTCAAAGGCGAGGCATGCGATCTTGTTTATATCTTGGCTTTCCGGCCGTGCCGGGGTTCGTCAGTGAGTTTGGCAGGTTAATCTTCTTCCTTTATTTGGACCTATCATCAAGAGTTTTTGTGGTGTCTTAAGTGCATTTTTTTTCCCTTGTTGCGAGAGTCTTAAGTACCCGGCCTATACGCTCGTACTTTGTTGCACATATGCGAATTAGTAAGTGTGACAAAGTATGAAATTAAAGGATAAACATGATGGCAGAGGTGGAAACAACGGAGGCGGAAAAAAGAGGTGAAATCACAGGAGAAAGAAATCAGAAAAAAAAAATCAAAAATGTAAATATCAGAGCCAGGTTTCGATCCTGGGACCTGTGGGTTATGGGCCCACCACGCTTCCGCTGCGCCACTCTGATTTTGTTGTTCTGATCTGTTCTCTAGGCCTTATACTCTTGGATTACGGTATCACCCTGGAAGAACCGAAGACGAAGCGCGGTGCTCCGAGGGAGTACACAGTACGGATCCCACGTACATCCACATGAAATATCGGAGGCGCGCTCCAGTGAGTGGGGCTAGCTTTACGTCGCGTACGTACGGTACGAGCACCACCGCCGTGGTCGCCGTACGTGGGGCGGCACGAAGGAAGGAAGGGAAGGAGCGGCGAGGGCACCAGAGCGCGCGCGACACGCGCCTGGGCCCCGCCACCCGGGCCGGCCGTGCCCCTCCGCGGCAGGGCAGAGCCGGCATTCGGTCGTGCACTCGTGCCCGCCCGCGCGTGTGCCTGCCATACGACGCCCCGAGTTTTGGCTTTGGCAATTTGCACCCTTCTCTTTCTCCGGCGTCGTCGAGGGCTCTACGGGTGCGGGTGTTGACCCGCGCGCTCGCCACCGGTGGTTCGCGAATGACCCCTCCCCTCCTCTCGCTCGCGGATGCAGAGGTAGTGTGTGGCCGCCATCATCCCGCCATGGATCGGACCGGATCGATCGGTGCACGGACACGAGCTGGTGGTGCTAGCTTTCCGGCGTCTAATTTGGAGCTGTGCATGCATGTACGGTGGGTTGTGAGTGGGGCAAATGGAAACTAATTAGAGCTGACGTCGTTGGATTGCGAGGGGGCTGTCGTCTGTCGCCGTCGCTGGCTTTATTTCGTTTCACCTGGCTGATTTGCCGATCCGCTGTCTGTCCGTCTGTCTCTAGCTCCGTGCAGCTTAACAAAAAGCCTTGTCCCGCTGTGGGTCTGGATATGCACGGATCAGCGGCTAGCCGGTGGAGGGCTTAGGGTAACGTGTCGTCGACCAGTTGGCCGCGCGCCCGCATGCATCGTCCACCGTATACAATACAACTACATGATAACACCACAGATTACACCAAAAGCCGTACGTGTTCTCTAACCGAGCTATATAATACAGTTGCCTTTATAGTTAGGTCCTCCATCAGTGCACGCATGAATCCGCACGAGACGAGACGAGACACCGTCGCTGTTGCGTATCTTAACGCTCGATCATGCATGCACAAAGTCGAGTTTGTGTGTCGTAACTATCATTCGTCGCAGATACTACTAACGATATACTGTATACTGCTACTAGTCTCGTTGTCGGTCCAGGTATTCACGTACGCTCCTGCTCGGCCGCACCACCTTTCCTGAAAGCCACCTATGGCTAGACCTGCTTGCCTGCTTTACCATTCTTCAATGATCATCATCAACATGTCGACTTGTACGTGACCGTGCGGCCATACCCAACCCCAAGCGGCCAAATTCACTGTTTTGACCTTTTTCGTTAGTTTAGCACGATCTGACCCTATATGCAAAAGTTTTTCGAATCTGACCCTTTTTCTATCGTCATTGTCTATGGCGGTAGAGTAACACACCCTACCGCCAAGGCCTTTGGAGGTAGGACTTATCTGCACCGTCACTTTCATTTTTTGCAGAAAGGACCCTACCGCCGCAGTCGATGACGGTAGGACGTGTAACCCTACCGCCATAGCCTATGACGGTAGGGTCTTTTTTACAAAAAATGATTTTTTTTATTGCATGCGTGCCCTTATTATAATTACATGCATGCCTCTACCGCCAAAGACCATGGCGGTAGGGTCCTTTTCACACCGAACGAGCGTGACGGTGTAAGTAAGTCCTACCGTCAAAGGCCTTGGCGGTAGGATGTGCTACCCTACCGCCAAAAACAATGGCGGTAGAAAAAGGGTCAGATCCGAAAAAAAGTTACACATAGGGTCAAATCGTGCTTAAGTTAAGAAAAAAGATCAAAACGGTGAATTTGGCCACCCCAAGCGCCTTTTCGTAACAGCGCTCCTTCCCCGGCCGTGTGCGTGTGTGCGCGCAGACATCACCCTAGCAAGCACCCACCCACCACCAGCTTCTTTTCCTTTCCCAAAAGATATCGGCATTTCGGCTCGTCTCCCCGCCGTAGCCCCGTACCGTCTAGGGCTAATTCCTGTCACCCCCGATCAGGTAACCATGGGTCCGGCGCCCCCTCCATAGCCCTACCAAACGCGTGCTCCGGGACAAGGAGAGATCTCATTCGACGGCGATCGATCGGGCCGATCCGACGGCCGAAAGATACTCTTCGTGTCCGGGTCGGAGGCTTTGCGGGCAGGATAGGGCGCCACCGATGGGAGTTGCCGGACGAGAATCTCTCGCACTCCCTGGCCTGGTGTGTAGGGGTAGGGCTATACGATCGAAAAGAAAGGAGACCAGTCTCTTTGCGTCACATTTGGTCTCTCGCCTTTCCTTTCAGGTGTGCTTTCGTCACTGGCATTATTAATCTCGATGCTAGGCCGTTGACACACAACGTCGTGATCGATCCTGGTGTCAACATTTCCTGGATATACTGACCAAGCTAACGAGAGCAGCAGCAATGCAAAACCATGGTTGAACTTGGTCCGGTCAAGAAATTGCCCGCTTATATTTATCTCTTGCGGTCTAGTGGCGGCCTCGATCAACCAACGCCATGCAACAACTGATCATCTAGTCACGGTCCTGGTTCAGTTTTCCAGATTGTGGATAAGGGCATCTCCAAGGTGAACCCGCAAACCGCCCGCATCCGTTCGGACCGCGGAAGCCATCCAACAGGATCTTGTATCGGTACGCGGCATAGTCTGTACTGTTTTCGCGCAAACTGGTGAGAAACGTAGGGGAGGTTTACGGGAGTCCTGACCGATGCCAAGCCCGCTTCTGACCGCCCTGGTCCATCAACCCCCCTCCCTCGCGCGCTTCTCGCTCGGCACCACCTGCCCGCATTCATGCGGTTGTAGAGCGTGCCGCTCCACATTGAAGGCGGCTCAGGGTGGACGCGGCTTCTCACCGCCTCCGCCATTGAAGCGGCACGCCAGCCGAGGGCGCCGCCCGCTACACGCCCGGCTGAACATGCCTCCTCCTCGCATTCAAACACCTCCATTAAAATCGCGTGGAAGCCGAGAAACCTATTCCAGCCACACGTCCGTTCATGAGCGGGCCGGCATTAAACACTACGCCGGCCGAGCTCCTCTTGTCCACCCTCTATTTAAACGAGGCCAGGCACCGGGCAAGAATCGCACCCCTCCGCCGCTCCTCCATCTTTTTCTTCACTATTTTCTCTGTCATACAAGACGGCTGGGTGGCCCGCCGAGCCCACCGGATATGAGCGAGGCAGCTCGCTGCTACACCTCCCTTGCCTAGCCCGACGGAGCCAGTTGACGCCCCAAGTCGCCGCGTGGTTCAGCAACTCGCCGCTCCAGGCCAACTCGGTGAGGAGTGGCGAATTGCTCGACGTCGGCACGGCGGGGAGCAAGGCGGCACGACATCGCCACATCCAGTGCATGCGCCCGCGCCATCTGCCGTCGACGCGCGCATAGTCGCACCATGCATGCAGAGTGAGAAGCCGGTTGTGCAGATGTCGACGAGGTGAAGGCCAACACGTCCGCGCCCGCTGCCATCATCGAGGAGAAGTAGAACACAGAGGCCGCTGCCGCTTGGGTCCCAGGAAGGCCACCGCCGGGCACCCTTCCCCTCCGGCTGAAGCACCCTATTTGCCGCTCCGATGAGTGGCGCAACCGAACATAGGGTAGATACGGGGGAAGAATATGCCTCCGGGGCTCCCAACAGTCCGGTTAGCGGGCTGCGGGACATGGAGAACACAAGTCGAGGCCGGCCGTAGACTAGTATAGTGTATTCGTGTCGTTGGAGTGGAGCTCTACGTGCACATAGTTTTAGCTTTTTAGTTGAAAATATGTCCAAAATGTAACCGTTTTCGTTCGGTTTGTATGAAATCTGTCATGTCTATATGAAATCCGGCTTCGCTTGCATGAATTTCGTTCAGTTTATTGAAAAAGTGTTTGAAATGTATCCGGGTATGGTTGGATTGCGTCCTCCCACATCCATGTCTCCGCGGAGTGGTCACCTGTCCGCAGACGGACGCGGGAGGAAATTTACGGGTTGGCGTTGGAGATGCCCTGACCAATCGACAACAGCTAGCTAAATATCTCTTGTTGTTAACAGAGCAAATGGCGATCGAAGGTTTAGTTATAACTTGTACATTATGCTTGATGACGGCATGGCAGAGTATGTGTTTGGATCGCCTCGATCTTTGCCATTTGAGTTTTGACCTTTGGCAGACAGGTGAATTATTGATTCATTCGTGAAAGCAGAGGGAGGCCAGGCGAAACCAGACGGCCATCTTCTTTCCGTCTGATCACGCAGTACGACATGCTTTTGTCTTGGCTCTGTGTCTGCGTGTGTTCAAGATCCAAAGAGAGACGGCACGGGATTCGATAAGATCGCACTGTCTTGCATTCGAACACGACGGCCTCGTTCGTAGACGGGAGGGACAAAGCGTACGTAGGCCGTGGAAACCAGGTGGATTAGTTGAGCATAGCTACGAGACGGCACTCATGGCGCCAGCCAGGGATCTCGAATCGAATCGAATCCGGTTGAGCTCGACCTCTCCCCGTAACTCCCGGAGCCTTCATCCATTGTTGGTTTCTTGCGTAGGCTATCCTCCTCTCCCCGCCTCCGTCGAATGTTGTGATAGCCATCGCCAGACTCTATCGGCAGGGGAAGTGAAGACAGCGGAATTTTGGCCGTGCAGGAATTTCGTGAACGGTGTCGTCAGCTTGTGATGATGAACTGCTTGACCATGTGATCTACTGCATTTCTTTTCGGATATCCTTTTGTCTTGTGTAACAAAATCGTCGTATTTCTCAGCTAAAGGAAGTTGTCGTCTTCTCACACGAGCTAACAAAATATCTTGATGTTCAACTATATTATGTTATGTTATGATCCAAATTCAAGTATAAAGATAAAAATTAATTTCTGACGAGCGAGCGGAAGGAGGCCCGTCGCCGGGGTTCCATTTCGAACTATCATGGTTTCTACAGCCGGGGTTCCTCGGGATGGTACTGTATCGTTGGTTGCAAGCGTCAGCCAATCCACCACGAGTATTTTGTGCCACGGATATCTAGCATCATTGCTCTAAGAACATCCACCAGTTCATGCGGGGTGGGGCGCCAACCTGGGTGCTAACCCGAGGGCCCGTAAAGGGGCCCTGCTGGACCAGATTAAGGATCTAGACATGGCTGCTGATTCGATCGGTATGTCGGCCAATGAGTGGTTGAGGCGGTACTCCCTTCAATCCTCCCTGATGGAGATCTTCAAGGGAGAAGAACTGTTCTGGCAACGTGGGGGGGGGGGGGGGGGGGGGGCAGAAATGGCTCCTCCAAGGCGATGCTAACACCGCCTACTTCTAGGCAGTAGCTAATGGGCGACGCCGGAAGTGCTCCATCCCATGCCTATGGGAGGTAGATACCCTTCTCGAGCACCCAGATGAGATTAGTACCCACATTTACTCCTTCTTTAAGGGGCTCTTCTCGGCGGAACCCCGTGGTGGGGTATCTTTGGCGAAAAATTTCTGGCCGACAGCGGACAGGGTATCCGACATTGAGAATGCGAAATTAACTATCCCATTCTCGTCGAAAGAGGTGGGTAGGGTGATCGCCTCTATGAATGCGGGGTTGGCACCGGGGCCCGATGGCATGTTGGTTGCCTTCTTTCAGAAATTCTTGAATGTCCTAAAGACAGTGATCATGCTGATGTTCCGTGAATTCTATATTGGAACATTTGACATGTCGCGAATAAAATTTGGAGTCATCACCCTGATCTCCAAAGTAGTTGGGGTGACGGACATTAGGCACTTCAGACCTATCACAGTAATCAACGTTCTCGAGCGCATTTTCTCAAAAGTTTGCGCGACTAGACTAGCATCGGTCACTGAGCGGCTGGATCACCCCCTCTAGAAGGCATTTATGAAAGGACGACGGATTCAAGACAGGATCCTGGCCCTTCATGAGATTGTCCACGAGGTGCGGACTCACGGACATAAGGGCGTCTTTCTCAAGATGGATTTCCAGAGAGCCTATGATCGGCTGGACTGTACCTTCTTGCGGCTAGTCCTGCAGCGTGGAGGCTTTGAGGACTGATGGTGCAACTGCATTATGCAGTAGGTGCGGTCTGGTAAGACGATGATGAATATAAATGGCGAGGTGGGCCATTCTTTACGTCCTTCGTGGGAGTGAAGCAAGGGGTCCCGATCTTGCCCTTTCTCTTCAATCCCGCTGTTGATGCGCTACCAGAAATCTTGGATAAAGCCACGAAGACAGGTCACCTCTTAGGGTTAGTTGGTCACCTGATCCTTGGGGGAGGGGTCACTCACCTCCAGTATGCCGATGACACCATGATTATGATGGAGGGGTCCGATCTGAACATCGTCAATCTTAAGTTCCTACTCCTCTGCTTTGAGGCTATGTCAGGACTAAAGATTAACTTTGACAAGAGTGAGGTCATCATCCTAGGATTCCTTGCGGAGGAACAACAATGGATTGCGGACAACCTAAATTGCAGACTAACCTTATTCCCCATTATATACTTGGGAATGCCGATGGCCGACTCGAAGATTCTGATGAGTGCATTCGATCCATTGGAGGGACGAGTGGCATCTCGGGCCGAGCCCTGGTGTGCGCAGTTTACTTCCAAGGCAGCAAATCGGTCCTTATTAGTTCTAACCTAGCGAGCCTCCCCATGTACATGATGGGGTTCTATATCCTACCTGAGGGCGTTCACGGTGCCTTCGGTAAGGACCTCACTAGCTTCTTCTGGTAGGCGACCAACGGTCGTCAAAAGTATCACATGGTAAAGTGGGGTGGATATATGTATGCCTAAGGACCGTGGTGGCTTGGGCACTATTGCACCGCCGCATGAACGTCACGCCCATGTTGCGATGGGTCTAGCAGATCCTAAGCGGCGAGGGAGGTTATGGTTACAACTCATTCACGCAAAATACCTTAGGGGTGAGCCGCTCCTAGCATGCTCCCGGACGGGTGGTTCGCAATTTTGGCGTTCCATCCAAAGGATCAAGGACGACATCCGCTAGGGATTTCATTCTCCACGGGGAATGGGGACGTGATCCAATTTTGGCTGGACCCTGGTTGGGTACCAAGCCATTGCGTGTATGCTTCCCTGACTTGTTCTCGATCTGTGTAGATCCGTCTCTACTAGTCTCCACGGCCTTACAAGCTGGACAGTGGAATATCCGGTTCCGTCGCACCTTTGGACAAGCAAAGTGTGACGATTGGACTAGATTACGGGCCACCCTACCACTAGTGCTACCAGCTATCCGGACACGGTGTCTTGGCGGCTAGCGCCGACGGCGGAATATTCAGCGATACGGCATACCATGCCCTATGCCAACCACCTACCACCCTGTGGCTTTCTCCGTTGTGGAAACACCCTCCCCCTTTACCCTTAAAGATTAAGATTTTCGTGTGCAGTACTGGAGATTGGGACCCATATCCTTTTCCCATGTATGGTGGCGTGGGTGTTAATTGTTATGGACATTCGCCTGCGAGGCGTTGGAACCCGACTGGAGGCCCTGAACCTTGCGGAGTTTCTCCAACAGAGTTATGCAGCAGTCGCGACATCGCTGTCTATTTTGCCTTATTTTTGCGGCGATGTCATGGACTCTTTGGACGACTCATAATAAGATGGTGATTGAGAAGGTCTTTCCGAGGAAGGCATCTGACTTCTTCAAATTTCTTGCTTTTTTACAGCACTGGCGCCCGCTCTCGAGGCAGCGTGATCGCGACCGGCTCGGCCTCATGATGGATGCGTTGCTGGCTTCAGTGTGTCGACTATCGTCATCGTAGTGCCGCTTGTCGGCTGCTAGGTGTTTTTTTCTTCTTCTGTTTCTCTTATGTTATCTTGGGCATGAATGTGTTGTGGTCCGAGCGGTCACTCTTCAGATGATGTTCGGATGTTGGTTGTATGAACAGTTGCTTTATTTATAAAACTGGGCAAAGGCCTATTTCGGTAGATATTTGTCTGGCGTATCTCTAACAAATTATGTGGACCTGATTGGTAATACAACATCAACGGATTGCTATCACGTTCTGATAGCGTACGTACTGTGTGGTGAAGTGCTAAGAATGTGACAGTGACAGGAAGCAGGATTTTCCGTCTTCAGTTCAGATATATGCGAAGTAAAGTACGTACATGTCAATGCTACATCTAGGGGTGGGCACTTTTGAACCGAAAACCGAAAAACCGAACCGAACGAACCATATTAACCGATTTATCTATTTATTCTGTGATTCGATTTTTTATTCGGTGGGAAATTTTAAGATTGTTCGATGTTTGGTTTTTGTTCGGTTTCCAGTGCCCAAAAACCAAATACACCGAAAAAACCGATATGTACGATACCCATGCAATACCTTGTTTTTAAAAGTTCAGCAGGGGCGCGTCCTCTAACAAATACTTGTTGGTTGTGGCAGACGTCACGCCAGCCGCTAGATGAGTTTCTAATCTCACAATCTAACTAGTACTCTTATGTAACGTCATATTAGCATGGCTAACTGAATCTGTTTAGATTATTCTACTATTGTTTGCATGCAACATAGTCAATGGCCGTATTCTTCTAGCAAGTACTTATTAAGATTTCTATCCATGCAATATCGCGAGTATGTATGCATGCCCGGCGCTTGCTTATGGAAGTAACTAGCAATTAGTGTATCAATTAGTGCATGAGTTGCTTAGTTTACACGCATCACACATATTCTTCCGTACATAATACATGTAACGCCCCATGTGATTTTACATTTAGTTATGTTCACTAGTTTGCTTGACTGAATAAAGCACTGACTGATGTTAAGGTTGCTAGCTCTTGTGATATATACTGATGAGTGCATGTATTTTGGTTTTTCGGTTAACCTAATAAACCAAACCGATATATTATGGTTAATATGGTTCGGTTTCTAAATATTGTGTGATTAATTCGGTTTTCATTTCTTCAAAACCGAAATTATAAAACACCGAATAAACTGAACCGTATTAACCATATAAACCGAATGCCCAGCCCTAGCTACATCAAGTAAAAATTACTCCCTCCGTTTCATAATATAAGAGTGTTTTTAATACTACACTAGTGTAAAAATGCTCTTATTTTATGGGATGGAGGGAGTAGTAAAATTGATACTCCCTCTGTAAACTAATATAAAAACGTTCAGATCATTATTTTAGTATTCTAAACACTCTTATATTAATTTATGGAGGGAGTATATACAAGTGTAATTACTGTCTGAGATGTCCATCACGTGTAACATGGCTTACTACGAAGCTAATACTCTTGACACCAAGCAAGTTCAGAATATAGCCGCTTTCTAAGGTGGAATTGTCTGAATCTACTCGCAAAAAAAAAAAAATTGTCTGAATCACTACGCTCCCGATACCTGGCAAAACTAATGTCTGCTTCATGGGGCAAAATGTCAGACTGCACAGACAATAAAAAATGTTGTTCTCTGGAACCCAACCGACAGTTGGATAAAAGGGTCGTACTGCCCTAGCTAGTGGATATGGGGTTTTGTGAGCTGACGAGAGAATTAGTGGCAAGTTGCCAACTGCAGAAGTTCCACCTTCCCTTTATCCAAGTGGAATTCCCCTGGGCCACAGTAACACCCACAACAGACCAACCTAATTTACCTTCCTCTTTCTGGAAGGTGCTCCTGCTGCTTGAGCTCTCCTTCGGAAATTTCTGGTAGGAACCCTAGAAGAAGGCAAGAGCAACTCTGCCCGAAAACGATGACCTGACCATGTCTCATACGTTCTATACTCGGTAGAGGAACCGGGCCATGTTTACAGTATTGCTCTTTCAAGCCACACACTAGTAGTATAGATGTACACACCTTTGACAATTCACCCGGACATGGCTGTCACTGTTACCCAACCACCGTGTCCCTGAATGGCCTCAGCACCTGGTGCTGGTGATGTGCTACAAAGCGGCGCCTCATTCCACCTTTTTCATTTTGATCTCGGCGAACAAATGGGCAGCCTTTTGGAGGCACATTTTCCAAAAGCTGGAGCCATAATAAAACAACGTTGCATGATGCCCATCAAGACCCCTGCTAATCTGATCCCAGTCTCGGTCCCAATCCCATGTCGTTATGTAGGAGTACTACTATGTGCAAGCTAAGCTAACGCTCTGCTTCAGTATATCCAAGAAGCACCACGCAGCAGAAAAGGCAACTTCGACGACGTGGGTCCTGTAGCTGCACATCTCCACTATAAATCTGCCCTCTCGCCTCCATAATCACAGGCCATCCGCTCTCTTCTCCGTTCCGTTCCACAGCTAGCTAGCTAGCTCGAGTGACCGAGCACGAGCAAGCATGTACCCGGCCGAGCTCGCCAGCGTCCCGTACCTGTCGGCTGCGACTGCGACCGCCGCCTTCAGGCCTCATTACCAGGTAGCTCCAGATGACTTCCTCTTCCAGTACAACGGCGGCGGCCTCCTGGTTCCTCAGGCGACGTCGCCCCCCTGCTCCTCGTACCAGCAGCACGACGTCGTCGGCCAGCTGCTCCACGAGGCCGCCGGCGGCGGGCTCCTCCTCCCGTTCGGGGCCAGGTCGTCCAACTCGGACGAGTCGGACGAGTACCACCACCACCACCAGGCGGCGCACTGCAGCAGCAGCCTCGCGGAGGAGCGGCGGCGGCGGCGGATGGTGTCCAACCGGGAGTCGGCGCGGCGGTCGCGCATGAGGAAGCAGAAGCAGCTGAGCGAGCTGTGGGCGCAGGTGGTGCACCTCCGCGGCGCCAACCGCCAGCTGCTCGACCAGCTCAACCGCGTCATCAGGGACTGCGACCGCGTGCTGCGCGACAACTCCGGCCTCAGGGCCGAGCAGGCCGAGCTGCGGGAGCGGCTCGAGAAGCTGCCTGCTGTGCCAGTGGCCGTGGCCGTCGAGGAAGCGGGACAAGTTGAGCTTGCTGCTGCCCAGGGTGATATGATCGACTAGATGATCAATGTTATTATATGGGAACTTGAATTACCATTTTTGTACCTCTGCTCTGCTCTATGTGGGACGCCATTGTTAGCATGTACGTATTCTTTTAGACATACCAGTGTTGGCATGTAGTAGTTCCAAATAAGAAAATGTTGGCATGTAGTGCTGAGTTGTCCAGTTTTGCCATGTACTCATGTACTATAACAAAAAATGAGAGCATGAAGTATTTCATGTAGTACTATATATCTTCAAAAATCACAACTGAGTGATCAATTTAAGTTTAAAAACTCGTCACAGAAATACAAGCAGAATCTATCTAGGTGATTTTGATGAGAGCGATGTAATTGCACAATCAACATTAGCTGATAAAATGAAGGCAGCGCTGTGACTGGAAAATCAACATTACCTGTCTAATGTACCATGAGATTTCTGGATAAGCAAAAGATTCAAGCATGCAACTCAATAACGCATATAACAAAAAATTAGAACAAATCTACCAAAACTTGATATAACAGCATCTCACATATTATATATTCAAACGTAGTTTCAATGAAAGATGACCAGAAAACAAACAGGCACACCAGATGCAACGGACCAGACATATAGTCGTTCGTTTAACTGACTCAATACAGAAATAACCAAAAACTCAATGGTGCAAACAACAGGCAAATACGGAAAGTTGAAAGACAACGACTGACACTTATAACACTCATCAAAGACACTCGGTAGTAGGGTGGTAGGGAATCGCAGCACTGCCTCTCACTCGTCGTCGTCAGATTCGGCGCTCTGGAGCCACTCCACGACCGGCTTGGCGTTCTTCACGACCTGGGAGTTCTTGCCGGCAGCAACAGCTTCATTGTACCACTGGACAATAGTTTCTTCCTCGAGGACGTCTCCATCATAGAGGGCCTTCAGGACGACGGGGACTTCCTTCAGGGCTTCAGCACTGCACTTGCCACAGAACGCCTCGATAGCCTGGAGCAGGAGCATCTGGGACCCTTCATCAGGCACCGCGGCGGAAAGGTACTTCTTGTTCTTCACCACTTCCTTCGCGAACCCCTTGCCCATGCCATGGAAGAGTGCCTCAAAGAGAGCATGCATCACGTCCTTGGGAGGTAGGGCTGAGGAGGCGAGGACACCCTTGAGCTGAGCTGCAGTGGCAGCATTGCCCAAGTTGGCCTTGATCTCTTCAACCAGTTCGTCATAAGGAGTGGTCTTGGGCCCAGTCTGGTTGCCATTGGAATTATCTTCAGCCTTTGGTGTCCCATTGGAACTGCCCTCTTTGTGCAGGGCCTGTTTCTTCTTCTTCTCCGTCTCCTCGGTGGCAAGCATAACCATTTCAGCAGTTGCTGCACTCAGCTGCTCCTCCATGCGTTTTCTCGCGGCTTCCGCTGACGTGTCAGTCTGCCACTCCACATCGTCATCGTCATCATCATCTGCAGCAGCTGCAAGGTCGGCACCTTGACTGTGAGTTGGTGAGGTTGCATGTTCTTCATCAGAACCTCCCCCAGCAGCCTTTTTCTTTGTATCCTTGGAAGAAGCACCTTTCTTCTTTGCATCCTTTTTGAGTTTCTTCATCTCCTCATCAGCAGCTTCACCTTCTTTCATCCGCTCCTTCTCAGCTCTTCGCATAGCTTTCTTGTCTTTGCCTCCCTTCTTCTGTTCTGGCGGGTTCTTCAGGATGAATGTAGTGAGTTTGTCCCTCATGTCAACATCAGAGAGGAAGCCACAGGCAGCACATTTCAGAGTTATCATCTCTTTCTTGGAGATGAGGACCTCAGTCTCAGGATTGCCACAGCCATAACACTGCACATACTTCTTGATGAAGTTCTCAAGAAGGCCAGCCAGCTTTGAAGTATCATGAGCACCATTGACCAAGGCGATTCCTGTCTTCTCATCAAATTTTGATTGTGCTCCAAGCTCACATCCAAAGTACTTGGTGGTGTAGGAAGCGGGCCTGGCAAGTGCTTTTGCTATATCAACCATGTTCACAATATTTGTCTTGATGCCATTACCACGGCCTTCTATTTTTGTCAACATTCTGGGCATCTTGTACCTGTAGAAGGCATCATCCTTGTTTGAAGCACCAATGTTTTGCAGCGCCATCTTGACTCAAGCTTTCTGCAGCAGGTACTATCAGATGTAGAAAATTCCAGAAGTGAGAGTAGCTGCTGGTCCTTGAAGAAAACTGAGCTGGCTTTGAGCACTGGCGGTGGCAAGTGAATTCTCAGAACCAGAGATCCTAATAGGCTCTTGATGCATGCAGGGGAGCACAAACTTGTGCCTTTTTCTCGTTGAACGAGAATACTCTCCCAGCAATCCAACTGATCCCAAATAAACCGATGCTTGTTCAGACATAAAAGAAGCTTCACCTTCTAGGCCCTCCACTTTGTCAGATTGCAGCAATACAGAGGCTGCTACATTGATTAAACAAGTCAAAGATCAGATATTGCTGATTCTTCATGTAAGATGAAATTACAAGAAACTAACTGAATTAAAAATTACACCATCATCGCGGAAAGGGGATTAGAGTATCACACAGTATCAATTCATGGGTCAGTTGCTGGCAGAATTGTAGAAAGGAGACTACTAAATCTCTTAATGATAAAATCAGGAGCCCCATATAAACAGTCTAAACAGCACATGTGTGACCAACATCAACAAAGTCAGGTTGTCCTAAGAGGCTAAGATATTTGTATCAACTGGCATAGCTCCATGCAAATTACAGAATTAGTACATCAAAAACAAAAATAACCAGCATGTTGCCAACAGTCTAGACAGCACAGCATGACCAACACCAACAAAGTCAAGTTGTCCAAAGAGGGTAAGATATTTGAATGTTCAATGCAAATTACACAAAAACAACCAGCAAGTTCACAAGGGATGGTGAAGATGAGTAGACTAAACTTTTGGGGCAACTCCTGTTCAGGTGTCCAAACGACAGCAGAGGTCTACTCTAGTTTTAGGGCACACAGCCATTTACTCTTGATCACGTGCTATGTCAAGGCATAATGACAAACTCATATTTGATTATTACAAGTACTGACACTGAATATCATATCTCAAGGAGATGGATCAGAAATATTGTGCATGCAACATTAGTATACAAAGCTGATAGGGAAACTTATAATGAAGATAGCAGTCTAGAACAGAGAAACAAAGATCACAATATCTACACCTTTTAAGTGCCCACCAACAATATAAGTAACTGGTGTACACAGCTGAAGTACAAACTGACTAGGGACAATCTCTACTATTGCATGCAGACACAGCTGAAGTACAAACTGACAACAAAATAAACAGAGCAATCGCACACGTTACATTCATCTAACCTTGCCTCACGATATTACCCAAAACTTGATGTATCAGTTGGTGCTCTAGCAACTAAAAAGACGAAATCAAGAACAGAGATGCACCTAAATATGTATCTCATAACTAGCATATGATGAACCCGCAACAGAGAAACTGATACACAAAGCACAGACTATTCTGGAACATCGAAATATGGATACTGATCCGATATGTGAAGTCACAAACCACTAGGCATATGCCTCCATCAATCAGTGCACACAGAACAGGATTGTAAATTTGTGATGCCCATCCACCCACAAACATGGCGTTCGCTAGAGTTTTATACTTGGATCCTATCTATCTACTTGTGTATCTGCGTCGCACGCTAGCTTACCAACAAAACAAGATCGGAGGGGAGGCGGCCGGCGGATCTGGGAGGCGGCGGGACGAGATAGGCGGATCCGGATGGAACGGACGGAGCGTCGGGCGGCGAGGGGTCCGGCGGGGCGGGGCGGGGCGGCGGGAGGAGGTCGCGCCGCCTCGGTTGGGAGAGAGCTGCGCGTCCAGTCGGGTTCGGGGTAGGGATTGGGATTGTGGGGGAGACCTGAAGGGGAGCCCGGTATTTATACGGGTGGCACGCGGGCCGTAATTTGCAGGAAAACCTGTGGGCTGGCTCGTAATCGCCGGAGTGGAAAAGATCCAGAAGCACCCTCCTTCGGTCCGCCCAGCTGTCAGCGTGATTTGGGGTATAATCAATGTTTTCGAGTCGATGAGTCGACGGGTCGCTCGGGGAGGGCGACTTTAGACTAGTCGTGACTAGTCTAGACTCACGGTCGACGAGTCGACATGGCGACGAGTCAACGCGAGTTAAGCAGCAGGCAGTCAGGGGAGGAGCACAAGTGCACAGCAGCAGCAGCAACCAGGGGAGGAGGGGAGGAGCACACCACCAGCAGCAGTAACCAGGGCCAACTGAGAGATGGGCCACTAGTTATGCACTTCCCTGTGGCCCAAAAGCCCATCTAGTAGCTATATACTCCTCCTGTGACCTAATCCACCATCCACACTCCCTCCTCCCTCACCACAGCCGCCACACATTCTGCTGCCACTCTCTTGGCCACCAGTCCACCACTCCTCTCAGCGATGGATCTCTCAACTCCCCCGCAGCAGCTCTCTTGCCACCGCTCCTCCTCCCAGCCTGCTCCTCTTGCCGCTTCAGCTTCAGCAGCAGCAGCAGCGCGGCGGCAAGGGCGCAGCAGCAGCAGCGAGGCAGCACAGCAGCAGCAGCAGCACGGCGGCGGGAGAGTGCTCCAGATCCAGCGCTGCCTCGAGTCGTTCGACCCAAAAACCGCGACTAGTCGTGACTAGTCGAGACTAGTCGCGTGAGTCGCTCGACTCATCCCAGGAGTCGAGTCGAGAGGCTGAGTCGGCCCTGGAACTGCGACTCGTCGACTAGTCGACGACTAGTCGCGACTAGTCGAGCGACTCGAAATCCATGGGTATAATAACAAACTTGCTTAAGAAATAGGGTTTGGTTTGGTGTGGCAGCGTTTATTCAGTTGTTTCAGTTAGCGTTAGGTTTAGCCTGACAGCGTTTCTTCGGTTGCTTCTTCTTTTTCTTTCTCATCATCAAGCCACCATCAAGTTGATCACAATAAACTAATTGTATGTTCAATGACAACCACTTTCAGACAGTAGGGGAATATTTCAAATCCCAGAAAAAATGACATGAAACCAAATGGATAATTCATCAAGGAACTTCAACCGCAAGAAAAAAAATCAAGGAATTTGGCATGTATACAGGTTGAAAGGGTCCAAAAAGTCTGCGACTGAGTCGAACTGAATGAAACAAACTTTTTGGACGACGAAACGAGTGAGTGTTTGACAAAGGATAACTACACAAGCAAGCTCAAACTTTATTCCACTAATTGTGATACATAAAATGTTACAACCAGGCACCAGCACCAGCACAAGAGTGCTCTTTCAGAGTGACAAGACTAAAATACAGACCTCGTGCAATCACAGAAAATGGCATCCAAAGCCAATACAGGAAGGCCCGATAATGCCATAATAGACTGCCTGCAAGCAATATGAACATCTCTGATCGTTCTTACTTCTTGGAAGGAATAAGGTAATTGAGGAAGGGTTCTGCCTTCGGGGCAATAGATTTCACATCATCAAAAGAGGCCATTTCAAAATCTTCATACTCAAAGCCAGGGGCACAGGTGCAGCCAGCAAGGGAGTAGTGCTTCTCGGGGTCTCGCTTCCGAGAGTTCACAAGATGGCTGCCATCGGATGCAAACGACTCAACATCCAACGTAGGGAAAGATCCAAACCACACATTTGGTGGCACGGTGTACTGGGGGCGCTGCCCAGCATCTAGGTGCGGACCAATTACGGTGAGGTCAATGTGGCCATCGTCGTGTAGCTCAAATACCTAGCAAACAGAGAATAGTTGTATTAGCTATATTCAAAATGGCAATCTCAATACCCATATAAAGGCAAGCGTGCAACTGTCACCAACCGTGAGAGGCTCTCCCTTGTAGAAATGCCAGGTTTCAGCGCAAGGAATACGATGCAGATGTGAAACACTCCCTGAAGGAAGCAAGAAATAGATAGCAGTGCTCACAGCACGACCGACCTTGTCTGCAGCATACATAAAGAAGGTATTAGAGGTATTTCCATGGCAGCTTGACGATATGTTCACCTGCCCTCCACTTCTATAATGTAAGCCATACACCAGCACTCAAGACTAAAACAGAGGGAAAGCAGAAGTAAACATTTCCAATCAAGAAGCATCAATATGTTTCCCGGTTAACTATCAGAACAGTATAAGGCAGACAGCCATCGACAGGTACAAATCCAAACATGGAGTTACTAAATTAGCAGAAAGATAAATAGTTCGCACTAAATTTGCCTTTTGTGGAGCATATCAAAAAGCAGCGAGTTCCTATCAAGAATGTTTGCAGTAACTGTAACTGTTCTGGCAGCGATCACAGCATAATATTTTTGTTAGAAAAATCAACTATCCTTATGCAGCCATCCCGCGACATCTTATGATATCCATTTACAGGTTCCAGTAGGCAGTAGAAGCAGAGGAAGTACAGTAGTGCAATCTTCCTAAAAGCAATAATGCCTGATGTATGTAACAACAGTAGTACACAGTGGCATAGCAAAATGTATTCCGTGCCTGATGTATGTAACAGCAGTAGCACAAAGTTATACTAACTAGTGGTATATCTAACACATCATGTTACCCCCAGGCCACAATCCCCTGGCTAACACCGCTGGTT
Organism: Triticum aestivum; assembly: GCF_018294505.1. Taxonomy (NCBI): domain Eukaryota; kingdom Viridiplantae; phylum Streptophyta; class Magnoliopsida; order Poales; family Poaceae; genus Triticum; species Triticum aestivum. The sequence continues at coordinate 574,645,801 of NC_057810.1, forward strand.
TCTGCGCACTCAATGATCCAGACACAATGGTGAGTTTTACTATCTGAATTCCCACTTGCCAGAATATGCTACTCTACCATCTAAGGTCTGCAAGGTGTCTTCTGCACACGCTAAGACGAAGAACAAGCAGAAACCCCGATTGAATTGGGCCCAATCCAATCGGCGCATCGCACCGCACACTGCTACACCTTTATGTTTTATCTTTCTGAACGGAAATACTCCGTACTAAGCATCCCGCTCCATCCGATGAGAGAGGGGTCAGATCAGATGAAACAGACGAGAAATGGGCGGGCATGAGCATATATGTTACACTGCGGCGGGAGCTGGGCGGTGCTGAGGGAGACGGAGGAGTCGCGGAAGGTCTCGGCGTAGAAGCCGCCCTCCGGGTGCGGCTTCAGATCCAGCAGCGCCGCTACCTCCGTGGCCGTCATCTCGCAGGAGCCCATCTCCTCTGGATCGACCGGCGGGGCTCCTCTCGCTGTCCGCTTCGAGGTTCCTGGCTTCTGGTGGCGAAGGCGAAGTAATCTAGGGATCGTTGAGCGGAGCCGCCGGTGATTGATTGGGCTGATTGTTTATCCGGCTGGAACGTGGGAGGTGCGCTGCACTGCGCCGGGGAGCGGCTGCGGGGGTTGGTGGTGGTCAAGGTTCCCCTGTGCCGGTCAGCCGATTTCGATACCCTACGTTCGTAAATGTCATCCTCCTTAGCAAACGTTCACTAAATAAGAGGTTTTTATAAATCCTTATTTGTTTATTGGGCACCTGTTAACTCAACATAGCATTCCCTTCTTATTATTAAACTTAGGACTTGGATCGAGCTTTTCGGGGTGGCACGGTACGGTCCAAAGCACTACACGGTGCGAAGTAAAACCGGTCGTACTTGGATCGGGTTGGCATGGTTGGATCCAAAATCTTCATAAGTGTGTGTTTTGATTATTAGGGAAACTTGTCTAATATAGGAATGTCCTTGTAAATAAAAAATAGGGCTTTTGTTTAGGTTTTTGATCCGGTTTCCCTTATAAACTGGATCAGCCAAAGCTTAAGGGGGTGACTCTTGGCTTTGGCAGCTTTTTGAGCAATATATTCAGGTGGAAATCCTCTCCCCCGGTGACCGTTCAAAAAAAATCTTGATTTAAAATGATAAAGTGTAATATTTAGGGGTTGTTTGGTTCCGTGACACGAATTGCCACACTTCAACTTAGGTAAGTTTGACCAACTTAGATGTGTGTTTGGTTCTAGCCACAACTAAGATAAAAAAAGTTATGAGCAGTAAGCCCCACATGTCATAGAAACAAAAAGTGTGATAAGATTCCCTAAAACAAGCCAAAGTGTGGTTAAAAATTTGAGCATCTCAAATATGTCAAGTGTGACAATATATGACAAAGATAATCATGATTTTAACAGGTCCTTATTTACTAGGTCGTGCTTGGGCTGGCCCAGCCCCACGAGTGCACGACGGGCCATTGGGTCATGCTTGGGCCTCCCCTTGGCAAGTAGCACGACATGGTAAGTATTTTTTTTTGTTGAGAAACACGACAAGGTAAGTAAACCGTGCCAGACTGGACTCATTTTTCAGAGTATTTAACAAAAAACTACCACAATTCATGGAACCGTGCCTATAAACTATCACTTTACAAATTTGTGCGAAAAACTACTATTTTTTCACTAATCTTTGACTAAAAACTACCATGTATAAAAAGTGTCCGATTCAACTTGTTTAAACTCAATTATGACGAGTTGGCCCACACGTCAGTATAGAAAAAGCAATCAGCCCCCCAGCTCGCCCATCTCGCCGGGAAGGCACAGGCACGCCGGCAGCCCCCACACGCTCCAATGCGAGCAAGATGGCCGGCGGCGGAGACACTACCGCACTAGCTGCTTGTGTACGGTGTACCCAACACCGTCGGAGTTGCCAGGCTAGCTAGCCATGGCCATGCACTACTGCTGCTCGTTGCGGTCGGAGCTGCCACTTGCCAGGCCAAGCTGCGTAGCGGCCCTGCTGGCCTCGCTACATGCTGCCGCGAACCGCGTCGCACCTGCTCGCCTCGTCCGTGCAGCGGTGACGCGCCGCCGCTGGCCGCCATGCTCTGCCGTGAGCCGCTGGTCGCCGCATGTACCCCGCAGGCTTCGTCGACTGCGTCGGGGGGACCTCTCCCCCTGCGACGACCTTGCCGACCTCGCCGGCGCCGCCAGCGTTTCCCGCCTCTGGTGCAGGTTCGGACCACCTCCCCCTCTTTCTCGCACGCGCTCCCTGGTGGCTGCCGCGCCCCGCAAGTCTCGCCGCCTGCGCGTGCCGAGCTCACCGCATGTGCCCGCTGGTCGCCAGGTGGGGAAATCAGTCGATGAGAGAGAGGGAAGGGGAAAAAGCAGGAGGTACGCACGCCGCCGGCGACGACGTCAGATGGCAGGAGGATGGAAGGTTTGGCGCCAGCCGCTCCGGCCACACCAGCTCCGTCATGAACTCAGAGGAGGCACGCGGGTCACCGGAGAAAGAGATCGAGGCGGCGGTGGTCTTCACCGGAGAAGGAGGCGGAGGACCCGATTGCTTTTTTGAAGAAAAACTAGGGACCCGATTGCATTTTTAGCCCGTTTATGTGTGGGGTCGGGCAGTCAGATTTGCGTTTAACCCAGGCAAAGCGAGCAGTTTTCACATTTGGTAGTTTTTTGTCACGGATTAATAAAAAAGTGGTAGTTTTCGGGACAAAATCGTAAAGTGGTAGTTTTCTGTCACGTTACCGCGAATTGTGGTAGTTTTTGGTTAAATACTCCATTTTTCATGGCCCAAAGCACGATGAATTTGGGTTGGGAATTTGGCATGGCACGACTCAAGTCCCAGGTTTACTTCTGATATCCTACTGGGGCAGAGGAAAGTCGGGCCCACATGCGCCATCATATTCACATCACTATTTATATTTATCTAACATAAAGGGATCTTGAAGGACCGAGAGCCGCATTTCTCTACTCTTATAAAAAATTGAGTTGATGATGATGGTGTGCCTGCCATCTTACAATATAGACCGTCCGATCTATATCTGACGGATAGAAAGCAAACTATGGCAATTTTGCAAAAAGATACCCGCACCTCTCCCCATATTTGCAGATAAGGCCTTCCCGCGTTCATCCTTATCTCCCACAACCTCATTGTTGAGCAATTAAAAAAGGAAGCATATGGAACAATCTGGCATGGGGGCCACTATTGGCGTCGTCCATCCCTATGCCTCCGCTCAGTCCGACCACCAATCACCACCACGTCCTCCTCCTCACCTTATCTCTCTTTCTCGAGATATCATTAGTTTTTACACATGGGATTACTTCCGCATGGGTCAATCACAACAGGTGTTTTATAAAAAATGCATCTTGATATTCCGTGCAATGCACGGACATCTTGCTAGTTAGATATAAAAGTCATGGTACTACACACGCAAAGACTAAATAGAGAGAAACAAATAACAACACGGTCCTTAAAATTTATGAGAAGAAGCTTAAATCATGGATATATAATGCAATTTGGTCATGACATTAAGCTCCAGTGTAGGACCGAACCCATTGTCACCAAGAACAACACCACTTGGGATGATGAGTTCACCACAAGACCACCACCAGCATTTGGCTATAGGAAAAATGTGGACACCTAGATGAAATCATATTGTCTCCTATTAGGCCTTCATGCCACGAGGAAGAGAATGGGAAAACATTGTAATCAGACACCGAACCTCCAACAAATCGCTTTTTAACCAGAACATTCATCGGCGAGGTCGCTGAGACAAGTAGTTAACTACTAAAGACTGATGCTCTCTGAGAGGAAGAAGGATTCGATGGTCGTCGTAGCTCCTCCACGAGCACAACTGAAGATGAGCCCCATGAACGAAATGATCTGTTACTCAATGAAGATTGGACCTCGCCCCATCGCATTTCCCTCTACCTCCACCATGACTGCTTGAAGAGGACATAAGGGGCAAGACCGGCGAGCTTATTATGAACATGTCGGCATTGAGTTCCCCTCGTATATGATTATCACCATTGGAGCACCGGCAACACAAAGATCGCAACCGCGTCGGGCCTTCTCGGGTGACTCTCAGCGAGAAGGGCGGGAGAGATGAGAGTTCATGTAGCTACATTTATAACATTACTCTGATGTAGACCTCAAAAAAACATGGCATGTTGTGTCTAGCCGATTGATGCTACTTAGCTAGAAAACCAAAAAAAATAAGAATTGTTACTGCAGGTTGCCGGGCAAACCCGAAAAGGTAACAAGAAACACGCACCAATATTACCTTTAGGTACATTCAATGCTTTGCCACCAAGCAAAGAAGCTACATGGAGAGGTATGTTTTGAGTAAAACAAAGCGAGACAAATAAATAAACCACATAAAATCAATGGGTTGTAAAACGAATGAGTATTTTATGATGCATTATTTTTTTACAAAAAGGGGTTGGCCCTAGCCTCTGCATAATCATGATGCACACAACCATGATGCATTATGGCTAAGTGTTTCTTATTTGAGAAAATGCAAAAGCTAGTACAAATTCTAATACCGCCACACCCTGCAGATACAACGCGACACCCTAGAAGCTAGGCATGCAACTTCAAAAAAACAACAGGCATGCAACAAACATATTTAGGACGCAATATGAGTAGATTGGTAAAATAAATTAAGTTTTTCTTAAGCACCAGTGCTTATCTCTATATGAGGGGTGCCTAATTAAGCATCTCCCCTCTAAAAATAAAACTGATGCTTCAGAAAAACTGGTTTATCTTTGTAAGCACCTTGCATTGTGAAGCATTTTGCATTGTACAAGGCCTTACCATGCTCACTATGGCTGGATATGGTTGGGCGCTTTGCGATGAGGAATTAACGGAGCACATATGTGCACACACACCTGTGAAGATGCAAAGCAATGGTTGTTCTACACGCATCAGACATTTAGCCAAGGACCTTTATTTTTTCTGGAAAAAAGGCAAGATGCTTAACCTGTATGGTTATGGATGGCTACAAGACCTTTATTTTTTCTGGAAAAAAGGCAAGATGCTTAACCTGTATGGTTATGGATGGCTACAAGACCAAGTTGAGTTTTTTTTTTTTACTTTACTGGTTGTCTTAACTTTGTAAAAACGTGGAAGCTGTACTCAACATTCTACAAATACAATCCAGAAGCTAGGGCCGGTTAGGACTTAGGACCCAGACTTCAGAATTTTACAAACTGTAGTCATTTGTAACTGCGAAAAATCACTGAAGCTCCTTGCAATGCTTTACTGGGTCTCCTCCATCCATAACAGATCCTCTTGGGATTTGCAAGTCCTACAAGCCCTTCAATTATGAGAACCAACTAGAATATGAAAATGGTGTAACATACATATATGTCAGCAACAAAGAGCAAAAGGCTATCAGGTGGGGCAAGATCAAGCAAACACGAGAGAACTTAACATTCCTCGCATTTTCAGTATGTCGGTTACAGGTTACAAAGCTTGCATATGCATCAATACAAGCATGACTCGGTACCAAATGTATTGTATTCTACCTGAATTTAGGTAGGGTGGGTGTCTATTTCCATGTCACTTCTGTCTTCTCCTATCTACAGCTTTTCGTAAACTTTAGCTATTCACTGGCGATCAACCGAAATAATTTGTGATTTCTTTTACGAGCAAGAAGAGCTGATTTTCTCCTGGCATGTTTTCCAATCTTTCGAACAAGATGCCATCCATTCTAGCTTGGACACCATTTAAGGAGGTGACATCCTGTAGCACCCCCTTCACAACCCTGTCAACTCCAAGAATTGAACCCCCGATGCCTGATAAGATCTCCGGTAGCGTCGGCGAGGCCTTTGAGATCTCAACTAGCCGGACCTGCATTATTCAGCACACAATCAGAATGCAGTTATTCAGCACACAATCAGAATGCAGGTGGTGAACTCTAAATCGTGTACTTCCACTCAAAGCCACACTATGAATACTGCAGCTTGCAACATATGTCGACAAGCGAATTTCCAAAACTAGGAAAGCAGGATCAACTTGGAATCCCAGGTGAAACAGATGAATGAACACTGCTGCTTGAAGGGCACCTCCCTTGATTACTTCATCAGAATGTCAAGCATTGAGAAGGCAATAGCTACAATCCTATAATCAAAGAATTGAATGTAATTCTGTTGCTGTCCAATACATTCTTAGACTCTAACTACATGCACAGATATATACTTATGCATGCATGGCAGACGTTTTGTTCATTAAGTACTTTTTGTTTATAGAAGAACCAACCTTCTTATCCTGTGGTATCTTAGCTCTCTGTTTTGCAATAGCAAGCGCCTGTGAGAATCCACCTAGCGAATCAACCAACCCTCTTGAAGCTGCATCTTGGCCGCTCCAAACTCGACCTTGTGCAACAGTCTCCATCTGGTCAATCTGGTGGAGGAAAGAACTCAGCACATGCTCCAAGAAATATGAGCTGCTCAGTATCAGAGAATAATTCTTACACTCATTGAGCGTGACATGGCTGCTTTATCTCGAAACGATGCGTAAGCATTTTGCGCGGACTTCTCAAAAAGTTCTGCCTCGTCTGGTCTGTGGAAATATATCACATTCTTTAAACACGAAATTATCCATATGATAGCTGTTATGACTTATGAGCAGGGCTTGTAGTATTGCATGGACCAAAAAGGCAAAATAGACAGTACAAGGAGTCAAAGACACACACACAGACCCTATGCCAATAGAGCAATACCAGAATACCTTAAGACCAGTTAAGCATGAAGCAGCCAGGTGGCAACTCAGACAGCATATTTAACAAATAAAAACAAGAATTAAAAGAGAAAAGGGGGAAACAAAAAAATTAGATGAAAAATAATAAATCAGAAAATTTGAAGAGTTAGGAAGTATTCTACAAAAAATGGGGAAATTCACAAATAATTTATATATTTAATAAAAAACAATAAATACAGCGGATAACAGTCGAAACCGTCATAGTTAGCCTTGATGTTGCTTTCTTTGTATGCCTCTGCACTTCTTTTCGGATTTTCCTTCTTCACGAGTTTTCTCAAATTTTCTAGGTTTTTCACAATATGTTTTTTGTCCCCACCCTCTAGACTTTATGGCTGTTCCTATTTCTTCTCTACATTTCACTTTTTTTTCTTTTTATTCTTCTTAATTCCGTTTTTGAGAAATTTATGTGTTGAATATGCTACTGGGCTGCCATGTGTGAGAAAGCCACCGCCATGTCATCCAAAACCAAGGATTCAAGAGTTGAGGGGCATGGTTGTCCGGTATTGGAGTCTACCATCTAGGGGGACTATATCTGAATTAGGCCTAGAGTTGAGGGTAGGAAATTGGCTTCATGCTTTCTTTCTAAGAAAGAATGCTTTTAAAAGAAACAGAGAATAGATGGTCCTGGACTTACGGTTATTGGCAAAATCAAATATGTCATAGGCTATTAAATATCACAGCTATTTACAAACCATAGCAGACCTAATAAACCACATTATAAGAGTCGGCATTTGCTGTTGTATGATTAAAACGAATAATTCGATGATGAAAAAATAAACAAAAAATACTGAAAGGGTACAATCTGCTTGATTTATGATGAAATCACGTGATAAATTAATATCCCACTTGTCTATTAAACGCAAACACGTTGAACCATTGTAAACTATAGCACCAGTCCAAATTTCCAGTGCACGGCTTCCATACTATTCTTAACTTGACTTGACCCTGACGGTATCAGACTCTTTTTGTAACAATCTGGTAAAGGTCGCTGGATCCTGTGGGCTCCTCAAATTTACTTCTATTTTTATTTTCCTAATATACTGCAACAAATGAAGTGCCAATATTACCTTAAAAGGCGTTGATCAGCGGCATTAAGCTCTGCATATCTACCCCTAGATAGAATTTCTTTGTTGAAGTCAATCCTCTCATACAGCTTTTGAAGGATAAATTTTCCTGTTATTCCAATACAGAAATAGTAAGCTCAGAAACAAACACTCAACGACAACCAAATTCACTATCCAAACTGAGATCGAGTAGAATAGATGCAAGCCCAAAGTTGAGACTGTTGCAAGAGAACATAGAATTTGCACTGGAAGACCTGTTACTAGTCTTAGCAAGCGCAAATAGAAGGTACTCCCTCCGTAAACTAATATAAGAGCGTTTAGAAACGCTCTTATATTAGTTTACAGATGGAGTAATAAGGATCACCTGTAATAACTCCAATTGATCCTGTTAGAGTAAGTTTCTCAGCAACAATAACTGGCGCAGCCATTGCCATGTAGTATCCACCACTTGCAGCAACATCAGACATGGAAGCTACCACAGGCTTGGACTCAGCCAGGAGTCGAATTTCCCTCCACATCCTAGTTAAAATAAGAATAATCAATACATAACTGAAACTCTGCTGCTGCTTCTGCAGCCTAAATGAAACCTGGGGCAGAACTTACAGATCAGAAGCAAGAGCATCACCACCAGGGCTGTCTATACGGAGGATAACAGCTTTATACTTTTCTGACTCTGGAAAGGGTAAGAGACTTGTACATTAAAATTAGATGAAATTATTCTGTTAGAGAACCTATAAACTATGACAGAAGTTTGCATTATATGTGTACTTATATAAGCTACACCAACTGCTTCTACAGTCTGTGCTCACTGCATGAAACAGAGAAAGCTCATCTCATCTAAAAATATAAATAAATTAGGGAACTGAATCCAGTTTAAAAAATGTTCAGATATATTTTATATTTTTTCTACCCAGTACAAACGTATACATCAAATTTGCATCTGAGACACCAATTGATTGCTGAGGTAACATATCATAATTACCTCTAACAGTACGTATCTTCTTGATTAACTGCTCGGCAATAATGCCCGAACTAGAAACACTCAGGCCACTGCGAGTTCGTGTTATGCTTCCAGATGCTCTGATTACTGCAATTAAGTCTCCTCCTCCTCCTATCCCAAGAGTTGATTTTCTTACACGTGAATATTTACTGGCAGTTCAGACCAATGTCAGTTCAGTAAATAAAACAAGGAGTTTATATGTGTTGACTTTTCAGATTAATCAAGCAACATCAAATAATACCAAACAATTGAAGTGTGCAAAAGAACTGAGCAAACACCTCATAGTATAGGATAGAAAAATTGCAACATTTTAGGATAAAGAACACACACACTGACAGTCCACAAAACAAAGCTTAACTGGCCCTACCTGACACCAACTAAGGGATATGATCCAAGTCATCTTTTCAGTTAGGAAAATTATCTTTTCTTTTAAAGACAGGGTTATCATCTAGCATATCCCTTAAGTAAATTAGAGGTAAGGCGGAACCCTTTACTCCTCCCCCCCTGTAATGTGGTAGCGGTACCACTGCTCTTTCGCTGGGCCACAGGAGTTCAGGGCCACGCCTGTTGACCTCGACAACTACCCTACATGCTCCAATCCTTCCATAATATCCCAGCCCATAAAAAATGTTATTCACAATCATGCACTCTGCTCATATCAACAAAGAAGAACCAGAGATTGTAGGTTCCACTGGCTATTGTATAGTTTCCGATAAAACTGCTGATCCAGTTTGGCCTGTTCAGCCTAGAGATGGAGAGAACAACTATCTATGGCTATTTTCCAAAAATGTGTATATCAGTGTATATGTGTAGGTTTGAAGCATCTATATGTAATTGGTCATGCCTAAGTGGAGCGAGGCCAGGGTTAATTTGGTCATTTCTCACTTCACAAAAAGCAATAGAGATGGAAATGGCTGAAAATTGATGGTGGTGGCAAAAACATAACAATTGATGGAAGAGTGCCATTTTAAGAAATAGCTGAAAAGCAATGGCACAGTTAAAGTTCCAGAGTCGACTAGTGCTATTGTTATAAATTTATCAGAAATCGTTAACTTGGCTGGCTTCCAGTTTGCACCCAGTTCTCCAGAACAATGAATATCTAAATTACCTGTAGTCAATCATACGCAGGCTTTTCTTGTCATTCTGTCCTACTCTCTCTTTCAGCATTGTCATTACCTATTGAATAAGACAACACCAACAAAAACAATAGCAGACAAATAAAAATAAATAAAGTAAATAATTCAGTATTCTAGTTCAAATAAACAACACATTATGTAAAATTTCATGTCTAATTTGCCAGTTTGACAAGTCGCATATCCTGAACATTTCGACATTTCAATAACGAAACTCCAACTAAGCTTGACTGGTTGAGTCAGCAATTAACATATCAAGTACATAAGTATATGTTGTAGGAAGATTTGATGTTTCCTTGTTGTGGACACTTACCTCAACTAGGACCCTAGAGTTCCCTTTCTAACTAAATCGAAGAGTCTCGTATAGATATGACTTGCTTGTGCACTAATAATGGCCAAGGATCTCACTATTTTACACACCTATAATATAAATAGAGAGACATCACTTTACATTCCTAATATAGATTACGTATCATGCCTCTGGGACTAAATTTGTGTCTCGTGTCTTTTATTTCTTGTTCTTGGGTGCTTCTTTGATGCATAACATTTCTACTAGTTGAACCTCTGCCTACTCTAGAGCCCCAAAACAAAGAGACTAAAAAGTTTTGGTGTTTACATAATATTGATGATATGGAAGAAAAAGAGGAAATAAGGATCGTTAAAGTTAAAACATCACTTGTATTCCTAATACTAATCACCATGGGTTGGGCAGAAGATGCAGTAACAACTAACTTAACTCAATTTAGTCTTGTGCAATTTACTTGCCAACTCAGTGATCAGCTAAGGAGGGAATCTGTACCTGATCATCATACAATAGATCTGTTATCCAACCTTCTTTCTTAAGTCTCTCGACCTGATAGACTCCTGAGTTGACAAATTCCTCAATTTCTTCTTTTTTCTTCCCTAGAAAAAAAAATCTGTAATGATGATGTTTCAATTAAATATGTGAAAGTGAAACAGATCTATTTAATTACCATGTGTGGAAGACACTGTATCTAGCCAGTTTCCATAGATATTATCAAGCAGTGCACCCAGCATCTCCTTAACTTCATTTGACATGCTCTTCCGCCCAAGTTGGTCTCCAGCACTTTTGTAGCGACCAATTCGTTGAATTTCTGGCTGTACTCCAACTTTCTCAAGCACACCTTGCAAATCGAATTAAAAAGTGCTAGAGTGTTAGCTACGAGAAAAGAACGTAGATGCATTCAGATTGTCTCATTTTGTGGACAAATATCACAATGGGCAAGACCAAGCTCATAAAACTTGGTTCAATGAGAAGCTAAACTAATAGAAATGCATCAAACGTTATAATAGAATGAAGGATATTTGCTGCAAAAATAGCAAAATACTTCTGCAGTTCTGTCGCACTATAACAAGTGTAATTTTGAAACAGGCTTGACGATCAGCAGAAAATAACGCCTACTTGATCATGGTGCACTTGACCAATAACCAGAGGTATCATGTTATCGCTGTACATGCAGTTACCTCTGAGAAATGTCTGCTGAATGGTTAGACCATACAAAGCAACATAAGCACTTGGCGGTGCATACAGCTCAGCACATGCACTAGCAAGGTAGTATTCTTTCTCCCCTCCGACGGGCATGTATCCGACAACAAATTTACCTACAAAAATATGCAACACTTTGTCATAATATGACAGGCATGAACATAAGGTAAGACACTACCAAATTCAGCATAGCTTGTGATTACCAGATTTCTTGAAATCCACAATGTGCCTTCTGATCTCCTCCGCCTTTCCCCATCCACAGCTCAGCGGCTCTATGTGCAGGTAAATCCCTGATATCCGTGGGTCATATGCTGCCTTCTCGAAATTCTCGCAGATTTGCGGCAGTGAAAGGCCTGACGAGAAGCGGGTCTTCAACTGATCGGATATCTGCAACCACGGAAACACACCATCGAAATCCAAACGCACAGAATACAGTATGAAGACTAACAAATGTTCGAACAAAGTCCAAACATATCTCGATTCCAAAATGACCAAATACAGTGGAAGGTGCGTGTGAGTGAACGGAACACACGCCAATCCACCCACCCACGCAAGCATGCGCACACGGCGTGTGCCAGGATCTGCAACAGCAACAGTAAATTTGCTACTGCAATACAAATATCAGGGCGTCCGCTAAGATGATAAGGCTCCCATAATGCGCGAGATGAGCAAGTCGTATTACTAAGAATGGTACTCCTGAGTAGCAAAATCAGCAAGCGCGCGGTGCCGAAGAGCAGCGCACCTCGCCCCGGAGCGTCATGGTGAGGACGCTGCCCTTGCGGACGCGCTTCCACGGCGGGGCGACGAGCATCTTGAGCTTGACCGCGAGCTGGGTGCCCCAGCCGAGCTCCTCCACCACGAACGCCGGCGCCGCGGGCAGCGGCTCCTGGGCCTCGCCCGCGGCCAGAGGCGCCTCCTCCTGCTTGGTGGCCCCTGAAGACGACTCGACGGCGCGGACCGGCACGCGGAGGAGCGATGGGAGGTGGCGGCGGGAGAGGCGGGGGAAGGACGCGGAGCGGGAGGAGGTGGCGGCGGCGGCGGCGGAGAGGCTGGACCGGTGGTAAGGCGCCGAGCGGAGCACGAGCAGCCTCGCCATTGCTCGGGAGGCTCCCCGAAGCTTCGGGGAGGAAGGAAGGAAGGAAGGGCGGGGTGGGCTGGGGGAGAGCCGCGCCCCTCGTCGCGGCGTCGGGGATGATGGGTGGAGTGGTGGGAGGGAATGGAAGCGGGCGGGCACGGAGAGGGGGGAGATGGCGCTGGGGGTCAAGTGTGGTGGACCGGGTCCAGGAGGGATCGTGGGGTCGGGAGCGGAGCGGAGGAGGTGGCCGGCTCGGGGCGATAGGTGTGGGGCGGCTCACTTGGCGCCACGTTGGGCGCGTGAGACGCAGAGTATGGGCACTTTTCTCAACTCTGTTGGAATATCTCGACGAAGGCTCAGTTGGAATTTCATCAGTTTTTTCTCTTCAGTTCCTTCTTTGTACCCCTTAAGAAAAAAAGTTCCTTTTTTGCGTTTCTCTACTCCTATAAAAAAGGGAAACGTTTCGAACCGGCGAGCCGGCCGAACTTTCGGCCGGTCTCGGCATTATACTCGTGCACAGCAAGCGCACGCCACATGCGTCACGGGACACCACCCACGTCCTTATCCACACCGCTCTTTCTCTCATCCACACAAATTCTCCAGCACCCATCCTCTCCGCTCGCGCAACACCTGCCTCACCTTGCAGCTCACGCATCTCCTGTCTCACCTCTCGCTCGCGCCGCCGGATACTAGCTCCGGCGAGCCCTACCACCGGAGGACTTCTCTCTACTACAATTTCTCCCTCTCTGACGAGGCCTCCCCTTTCAGTTCCCCGACGACCCCTCGCGCCCAGGGATAGACCACGCCCGACGGACGGTGGAGCTACCGCTGGACACACCAGGAGCTTCATCCGGCCATGCCGGGGGCTGCAACCGATGGACGGAGGAGCTACAACCGGCCACGCCGGAGCTGCAACCGGCCACACTGGAGCTGCAACCTGTGGACGGAGGAAGCTACAATCGGGGCTGCGATGGGGGCGGCACACGGTGCTACATCCGGCGATGTTTCAATCGGCAGGGCAATCTGCTACAACCGATGGAGATTTTTGCTACCACCGCGCGATGGGAAAATCTGCTACAACCAAACGGCGGCAACTCCGTGGAGCTGCATCTGTGATGCAAAAAAGCTACAACCGACACTTCATTTTGCTGGAAGTCGAGGCCACGAGCGTTAGCGCATCGGAGCTGCATCCACCACGGAAAATGCTACAACAGGCTTTTTTTTGCTGGAAGCTGTCGACAAGGCGGAGCTGCATCCATTGCAAAAAAAGCTACAACCGGCATGTTTTTATGCTGGAACCAGCTTCAACGTCGAACAGCCACTCGACGTCGGCAGAGTTGCTACCATGGGGAAGCTCGGGATGGCCAGCGAGCGCGGGCGGCTGGGGCGACGAGCATGAATGGCCAGCGGGCGCGGGCGTCTAGGGCGACGAGCACTGGCGGCGACATGGCTAGACAAGCGCGAGCAGCCAACGATGAGCGGGACGACGACGAGCTGCTGGTCAACGCTATTGCGAGATGTGAAGGGGAAGGTGCATCCAATGGGTACAGATGGACCAATCTAACGGACGTGCAGCAACCGGCCGAAATTGGGCCGGTCGACCGACGCCTATCATTCCCCTAAAAAAATGAGTTGGTGATGATGGTGCCTGCCTTCGTGCCATCTGCACCATCTGATTTGAATCGTACGACTGAGACTGAGACGAGTTGTCCCCGTCTCCCCGAGCGTCTCACTTGTACGATTTGCAAAAAACACCCTGCGTGTAGTATGCAATTGCAGAGAATATATCCAGAATACAACAACGCACAATGTGATGTTCTTGTTTCTTCCTCTCTCCCAAAAGAAGTAGAAGCTTAAGAAGATAGCGGTTCCCTCCTGGAACCGCTTGAGACAGGCGATCAGGAGGCGACGCATCTGCCTCCAACCACACCGACCTCCAAGTCGCTACCGCCGGTCCCTGCCTCCTTTATCTGCCGCTCCGGCGGCCGGAGGGGGTGGGGACCCGTTGCTTCGGCATAGGTCTGTAGTTAGGGTTGGCCTAGTGTTTCCTTGAGGCGTTGTTTTCATGGAGGTGGTGGCGCCGCGTCGAAATAATTTGCCTCTGCTCTTCCTCCATCTCGTCATCGCTGCAACGGGTGGCGTCGGGGGGCAGGTGGCCCGGTCGTCTCGCCGATCTCTGGATCCGACGAAGTTCGTGTCTGGTGGTCGGTCGATGGCGCTCTCACGGGTGTCGGCTGTGTCGGCTGTTGTAGTTGTGTTTACTGTCTTGCAGTTGGGTGCATGGATGATGGCAAGCGGCGATGTTCCTCTTCTTCAACTACATCAGATGAAGTTGATGGCGTCGAGATTTGGTGACCACGGGGAAGATCCCCGGCCTACGTGCCACAAAGACTCGGTCTCGTCGATTGTGGTGACCCGCTTCAACGGCTCAAAAAGCATCTTTGTATGCGATGGTGCTCTCGTAGATCTTGGTATGGCGGTTGTTCTCATCTTTTTTTGGCGTTGCCATGGTGGCGACGGAGGACGTTTGTGGACTATGTTTCAGTGATGCACGAGTTTCTGCAAGGGTGGAATAGTAGTTTCACGTCTTGTGGAATTCTTTGTGCAAAGTTGCTTGACAAGCATTTGTGTCTCGTATGGTAACTATGTATGGTAACTATATGTGTAATATTTGTAAACAGTTTGTCTAATGAAATATATGGTTGCTTCAAAAAAAAGAAGTAGAAGCTTCGAGTACCCTCCCAAATTCTTGCCGCCGGACCCTCCCCTCTCTTTCCTGGTGAATGCAGGATTTGAGTTGGGGTAAGGATCCCTGTGCTTGTATCTTTGTGGTTGTAATCAGGGTCTTGATCCATTGGATTTGGCTTCAAGACTGCTCGGTATCTCCTAAATCTAACCGTGCAGGTCGTCGAAGATAGAGATGGTAGTGGTGGTTGTTGCCATATCCGAGTCTGCTCAAGTAAGTTAGCCCGTTTTCTATGTTGGCGTTGATCCCCTTTTGTGTGTTCTTGGTTCTCAATCTTCAACGTGCCTTTTTTAGGACCTTGAGAAGAGGTGTCTAGAGGGGGGGTGATTAGACACTAAGTACCAAAGTTGCAGTTTTTAACCTTTTTAAGTTTAAGTGGAGTTTAGGCACAAGTTTAACATTCACAATATATAGCAAGCAAGCATGCAAAGAGTATATGAGCAGCGGAAAGTAAAGCATGCAACTTGCAAGAATGTAAAGGGAAGGGTTTTGGAGGATTCAAACACAATTGGAGACACGGATGTTTTTGGCGTGGTTCCGATAGGTGGTGCTATCGTACATCCACGTTGATGGAGACTTCAACCCATGAAGAGTAACGGTTGCGCGAGTCCACGGAGGGCTCCACCCACGAAGGGTCCACGAAGAAGCAACCTTGTCTATCCCACCATGGCCGTCGCCCACAAAGGACTTGCCTCACTAGCGGTAGATCTTCACGAAGTAGGCGATCTCCTTGCCCTTACAAACTCCTTGGTTCAACTCCACAATCTTGTTGGAGGCTCCCAAGTGACACCTAGCCAATCTAGGAGACACCACTCTCCAAGAAGTAACAAATGGTGCGTTGATGATGAACTCCTTGCTCTTGTGCTTCAAATGATAGTCTCCCCAACACTCAACTCTCTCTCATAGGATTTGGATCTGGTTGAAAGAAGGTTTGAGTGGAAAGCAACTTGGGGAAGGCTAGAGATCAAGATTCATATGGTAGGAATGGAATATCTTGGCCTCAACACATGAGTAGGTAGTTCTCTCTCAGAAATAGGATGCTAGAAGTGTAGGTATGTTCTGATGGCTCTCTCTACGAATGAAGAGGAGGTGGAGGGGTATATATAGCCTCCACACAAAATCTAACCGTTACACACAATTTACCAAACTCGGTGGGACCGAATCAACAAACTCGGTCGGACCGATTCAGTAAACCTAGTGACAGTTAGGATTTTCGGTGGGACCGAAATGCAACTCGATAGGACCAATATGGTTAGGGTTAGGGCATAACATAATCTCGGTGAGACCGATTACACAAACTCGGTGAGACCGATTTTGGTAATTAGCTAACCAGAGAGTTGGTCAGGCAAACTCGGTTGGACCGATTACTCAAACTCGGTGGGACCGATTTTGGTAATGAGTCAACCAGGAAGTTTGCATTGTAATCTCGGTAGTACCGATTGCTCAAACTCGGTGAGACCGACTTTGATAATGGACATACACAGAGAGATTACAATCCCATCTCGGTGAGACCGAGATCCCTATCGGTGAGACCGATTTGCCTAGGGTTTGTGGCAGTGGCTGTGACATCTGAACTCGGTGGCGCCGGATAAAAAGAATCGGTATGGCCGAGTTTGACTTTAGGTTTAGGACATATGTGTGGAAGTGGGAAAGTAGTTGAGGGTTTTGGAGCATATCACTAAGCACTGTGGAGCAAGAAACTCATTAAGCAACACCTCATCCCTTCTTGATAGTATTGGCTTTTCCTATAGACTCAATGTGATCTTGGATCACTAAAATGTAAAATGAAGAGTCTTGAGCTTGAAGCTTGAGCCAATCCTTTGTCCTTAGCATCTTGAAGGAGTTCCCACATCCTTTGGTCCATGCCACTCCAATGTTGAACTTATCTGAAACATACTAATAAAAGTGTTAGTCCAACAAGAGATATGTTGGCATTAATTACCAAAACCACCTAGGGAGCACTTGTGCTTTCAATCTCCCCCTTTTTGGTAATTGATGACAACATACATCAAAGCTTTAGATGAAGATATAAAGAACGGCAAGTAAAGCTTTGGAAAGACATGTAACAAGCATAGGCTCCCCCTACATGTATGCAATCATGTGAATATGGAGTGTAGAAGCATGTGAGAGCATAACCATTCTAGAGCAGGCAATGTGTTACATGTATCTTGGCCACATGCATCAGAGCAAAGAATATTGAAGAAAATACCTTCATGCCCATGAGTCCT
The DNA here is from genome assembly GCF_018294505.1 of Triticum aestivum. Classification (NCBI taxonomy): domain Eukaryota; kingdom Viridiplantae; phylum Streptophyta; class Magnoliopsida; order Poales; family Poaceae; genus Triticum; species Triticum aestivum. Next base: position 574,663,305 of record NC_057810.1, read on the forward strand.
TCTTGCAAACAGTATGTACATCAGCAAGAATTCCTCATACACATGATTGTGATGCATATACTTACCTTGTAGTCTTGAGTTGGCTTTGGATGGAATGAACCTGCATAAACAAGGTTAGATAACACAGGTACATCTACTAGCCAGAGCAAACAGAAGAAACCACAAGAATACCAAGACTGGGATGACATGTAGAGAGTGAGTACTAAGTACCACATTGGATTAGACATGTCCCCAAGAATAAAGATATGCAATGAATTTAAATGATTTCTTTCCCTTAGATGTCTTGCTCCCCCTGAATCTAGCATAGGATACTGGGAGAAGATAGGGAACGGAAAATCAGAGCTGAAAGATATAAATGAACAGAGCTAATGCAAGCTAATGCAAATAAGCACATATGAACATGTCTTTCTCCTCAAGAAGACATGTGGCATCTCTCCTCTTGAACACCAAGCATCTGGGATCCTTGAGAAATACTTTCTACTTGAGTATTCTCTCCCCCTGGAGATCTCTCCCCCCCCTGAGGAGGTGATATACTCTTTCTCTGATGTGATCTCACTCTAAATGATAAGCTTTGATGTGATCTCTCTCTCCCCCTTTGACATCAATTTCCAAGAAGGGTTTTCTGGAATCTGTCGAATGGGTTTGGTCCTTGAGTCACAATACAAGGCATTTATAAAAATGTGATGCTTGTAGAGGACAAGATTCATTGAGTGGAGCTGGATCAGAAGAAACACAGAGTAAGTGGCAAACTATTTTTCCTATTGTGAAATCGGTGGCACCGAGTGGTATGCTTCGGTTGTACCGAAAGGGTTCGGTTGGACCGAAAATAACAACTCAGTGTAGCCGAGTTCGTCGCATAGAAAACACTTGTCACCTCAGCTCACTAGACTAATAAGATCTCACAAAGATTTGCAAGGAATTAACTGAATGATATGCAATGAATTGGATGCAAAAAATGCAGAGCAACCAGAAAGAAATCTAGATGAAGTTTTTTTTTGAAAGGGGAAACAAATATGCATGAGACAAATGCAAAAACATAGAGAAGAACACAAGAGAACTTCATCTAGAGATGGTCGGCGACAAAGTCACCTATGTTAGAGTATATTGACTTAGGAGTCAAGTGAGATCACTTGATCATAGGTCATACTCATCGTTTAAGCTCAAAATGGGGTTACCATTTTTCATAAGCATCTTGATGTATTCACATCTTATCGAGTTGCTTTAGCTCATGACTCGGAGTAAAGCTTCTCTAAGATGGAATGACATACCTTGGTTGGTGGTGTTGACCATGTAGTTGAACTTGTGTGGGTTGCTCAAGGTTGATGTAGCTCATCAAGAATTTGGAGCACCACTTGGAATTTGAGTCCATCTACCTACATGGGGTTAGTTCTTGCAAGGAAGAGCACTTGTGTATCCAAAAATGACAATCATGAAGCTCAACATAGGATTTGTCAAAGGATATGTTTGAATGGTTTCGTGCTTCCTTGTCTTCAACCACCTTTGTGTAGAGACTTGGTGATGTAGAGATTGCTCAAGATATGAGTAGGTTACAACCTCATGGAATTAGATTCATCCAAGTACCTACGTGGGTTAGATGACATGCAAGATACAAATATATCCAAGACACAAGATTTTCATCATAAGAGAAATATCAAGGATTAGTCATAAGCTCATGTCTTGCATGTATCCAATGGAGTTTCTACTCCAAGTTTGAGGCATCAATAATGTTCAATTCTCCTCTTAACCTGCAAAACACTTTCTCATCAAGAGGTTTAGTGAATATATCCGCTAATTGCTTTTCGGTGCAAACATGCTTAAGATTAATGTCACCCTTAGCAACATGATCTCGAATGAAATGATGACGAACTTCAATATGCTTAGTTCGAGAATGTTGCACGAGATTATGACCAATTTTGATAGCACTTTCATTGTCACAAAGCAATGGAACATGTTTCACATATATCCCATAATCTTTAAGAGTTTGGGTCATCCAAAGTAATTGAGCACAACATGAACCAGCGGCAATGTATTCCGCTTCAGCGGTGGATAAGGATACCGAGTTTTGTTTCTTGGAGGACCAAGACACAAGAGATCTACCAAGAAATTGACAAGTACCCGAAGTGGATTTTCTATCAACCTTGTCTCCTGCATAGTCTGAGTCGGAGTAGCCAACATGATCGAAAGAGGCCCTCTTAGGATACCAAATGCCAAAATTTGGTGTATGGATTAAGTATCTCACTATCCTTTTCACGACCTTAAGATGACATTCTTTAGGAGCAGCTTGATATCGTGCACACATGCACACACTTAGCATAATATCGGGACGTGAAGCACATAGATATAACAATGAACCAATCATAGAGCGATAAACCTTTTGATCAACCGGTTCACCATCTTTGGTTAAGTCAAGATGTCCACTAGTAGGCATGGGTGTAGTCATACCTTTGCATTCTTGCATATTGAACTTCTTGAATAAGTCCTTGGTGTACTTTGTTTGAGAGACAAAAGTACCTTCCTTAGTTTGCTTGATTTGCATCCCAAGAAAGAATTTGAGTTCACTCATCATAGACATCTCAAACTTCTCCGACATTAGATTCCCAAACTTTTCACTAAAATGAGGGTTAGTTGAACCAAATATAATATCATCAACATAAATTTGGCACACAAAGAGTTCTCCATTAACCCTTTTAGTAAAAAGTGTTGAATCAATTTTCCCAATTTCAAAGCCTTTTTCAATAAGGAACTTGGTCAAGCATTTATACCATGCTCTAGGAGCTTGTTTAAGACCATAAAGAGCTTTGTGAAGTTTGTAAACATGATTTGGTTTCTTAGGATTGACAAAGACGGGAGGTTGCTTAACATAAACTTCCTCCTCCATTTCACCATTTAGAAAACCACTTTTAATGTCCATTTGGTACAAGGTGATATCATGATGATTAGCACAGGCAAGTAAGATGCGAATGGACTCAAGTCTAGCAACGGGAGCATAAGTCTCACCATAGTCCATACCTTCGACTTGTGTGTAGCCTTGGGCGACGAGACGTGCTTTGTTGCGAACTACTTGTCCATCTTCATCTTGCTTGTTGCGAAACACCCATTTGGTACCGATGATGTTGTGGTTGTTGTCGGGCTTCTCAACCAATTTCCAAAGTTGGTTACTCTCAAAGTTGTGTAGCTCTTCATGCATAGCATTTATCCAATCCGGATCTTCCAATGCCCCTTCGACCTTCATAGGTTCAATGCTAGAGATGAAAGAATAGTTTTCACAAAAGTTAGCTAAACGAGTTTTAGAGCGAGTGATTCTCCCGGTTTGAATATCGTTGTAGATTTGCTCTACGAGATGGTCTTTAGCAATTCTTGCTCGAACTCGTGAAAGCTTTTGCTTGGGTCTTCGTTGAACATCTTCTTCATCATGTTCTTCTTCTTGGCCTTCTTCATTGTTGGCGTTGTCGTTCTCTTGTCGTGGTGGAGAAGGAGGTTGTTGACGTTCATCTTGATGCACTTCCTCGTTTTCTTCATCTTGGTGTGTCCCACTTGTGGATGCTTCCGTATAAACTCTTGGTTCACCTCGTCGTGAAGTAGAAGCTTCCACTTGGACGGACGAGGTACTCTCCTTCACCTCCGTTGGACGGACCTTGCCAATAGAGAAGTCTTGGATTGCTTCCGAAGGATCTTTTTCTCCTACATCAATTGGCAATTGCTCTACTTGCGAGCCGTTAGATTCATCAAACTTCACATCTACTGTCTCTTCAACCTTTTGGGTGAAATTGTTGTAGACATAGTAAGTGTGAGAGTTTGAGCCATAACCTAGTAGGAAACCTTCATGAGACTTAGGAGCAAATTTAGAACGACGATGCTTATCAAGAATGTAGCACTTTGAGCCGAATATTCGAAAGTATCCAACTTGGGGTTTGTTACCGGTGAGGAGATCGTATGCCGTCTTGCCGAGTAGCTTGTGAAGATACAAGCGATTTGTTGCACGACAAGCTGTCTCAACCGCTTCTGCTCAAAAGTGATTTGGCATCTTGTACTCATCAAGCATCGTTCTCACCATTTCGATGAGCGTCCGGTTCTTCCTCTCAACAACTCCATTTTGTTGAGGTATGTACGTAGCCGAGAACTCATGTGAAATCCCTTCTTCGTCAAGAAAGGTGTCCACATTTGCATTCTTGAACTCTGTTCCGTTGTTGCTGCGAACCTTCTTGATCTTCACTTCAAATTGATTTTGGGCCTTCCTAGCGAAGTTTTTGAAGATCTTTTGGACCTGCGATTTATCATCGAGAAAGAACACCCACGTAAATCTTGAAAAATCATCAACTATAACTAGACCAAAAGAATTTCCACCGAGACTCTTGTAAGAGTTGGGACCAAAGAGATCCATGTGAAGTAGCTTAAGTGGCCTCCTTGTGGTCATGATGTTCTTCACGAGATGCTTTTCTCCAACCTGTTTACCTGCTTGACAAGCGCTGCAAAGTCTATCCTTATCAAATATGACATTGTTAACACCAAGGATATGATTTCCTTTAATAAGCTTGTCAAGGTTTCTCATACCAACATGACCTAGTCGTCTATGCCATAACCAACCTTTTGAGGATTTAGCAATGAAGCAAGTTTTAGGTTGAGCCTTTTTAGTGAAATCAACAATGTATAGATCACCTCTACGTATACCGGTAAAGACCATTTTATGATTGTCTCGATGAAACACTTGGCAGTCTACTTCAGTAAATAGGACATTGAAACCGAAATCAGCAAGTCTAGATACTAAAAGTAGGTTGTAACCAAGAGATTCGACGATCATAACATTTTGTATGGAGCTATCATGTGATATGGCCATCTTACCGAGGCCAACCACCTTACCCTTTGAGTTGTCACCGAAAGTGACATACTTTCGAGGACCATCGTTTTCAGCAAGCTCACGAAACATGTCTTTATCTCCAGTCATGTGATCGGTACATCCACTATCAAGAACCCATTCCTTTCCTCCTGACATATATCCCCGAAGATTTGCCATAAGACCAAAGTGTCTCATTGCATCATTAAGATCGAAGTCACTATCATCATCCTCATCATAGTATCCATGTTCAACATCGTCATGTGGTGGATCAAATCCTAGAGAGGGTGATTCGTTAGAGTGAGTTTGACAATGATCTTGCTTATGAATTCTTATAGCTTCGGAAATAATATCACAATAATTCCAACATCTCCTTTGGCACGCATAAGGTTTGTAAGTTCAAATAGACGATCACCAAACATAGGATCACTAGTATTCATCTTACTTAAAGCAATAGACTTATGGAGAATTTCATCTAGATTTTTAAAGGAATAATTTGGAAAGCGTTCCTCAAGAAATTTTCATATAGTGTAGGCACACTCAAGAGTAGGCAAGTTTATAATCAAGTTTCTAGGCAAGCCTCTAGTGATAAGATTAACAATTCTAAAATTCCTAATCATGCCAATTGACTCCTCAAGAGTAGGATGCATAGGAACAACATGAGGTGCACAAGGGCTATCAATGTACTTGTTCAAATGATATTGATTGAAAATTACAAGCATCTCATTTTTCCACTCATGAAAATACTCTCCATCAAGAATAGGCACTCTATGTCTAAGACTCCCCAAAGTAGACTCATCCATCTTCCTCCAATGGTGATTAAACCACGGTAATGGAGACCAAAGCTCTGATACCACTTATAGGACCTTGAGAAGAGGTGTCTAGAGGGGGGGGGTGATTAGACACTAAGTACCAAAGTTGCAGTTTTTAACCTTTTTAAGTTTAAGTGGAGTTTAGGCACAAGTTTAACATTCACAATATATAGCAAGCAAGCATGCAAAGAGTATATGAGCAGCGGAAAGTAAAGCATGCAACTTGCAAGAATGTAAAGGGAAGGGTTTTGGAGGATTCAAACGCAATTGGAGACACGGATGTTTTTGGCATGGTTCCGATAGGTGGTGCTATCGTACATCCACGTTGATGGAGACTTCAACCCACGAAGGGTAACAGTTGCGCGAGTCCACGGAGGGCTCCACCCACGAAGGGTCCACGAAGAAGCAACCTTGTCTATCCCACCATGGCCGTCGCCCACGAAGGACTTGCCTCACTAACGGTAGATCTTCACGAAGTAGGCAATCTCCTTGCCCTTACAAACTCCTTGGTTCAACTCCACAATCTTGTTGGAGGCTCCCAAGTGACACCTAGCCAATCTAGGAGACACCACTCTCCAAGAAGTAACAAATGGTGCATTGATGATGAACTCCTTGCTCTTGTGCTTCAAATGATAGTCTCCCCAACACTCAACTCTCTCTCTCATAGGATTTGGATCTGGTTGAAAGAAGATTTGAGTGGAAAGCAACTTGGGGAAGGATAGAGTGTTGGAAATATGCCCTAGAGGCAATAATAAATAAGTTATTATTATATTTCCTTGTTCATGATAATCGTTTATTATCCATGCTATAATTGTATTGATAGGAAACTCAGATACATGTGTGGTTACATAGACAACACCATGTCCCTAGTAAGCCTCTAGTTGACTAGCTCGTTGATCAATAGATGGTTACGGTTTCCTGACAATGGACATTGGATGTCATTGATAACGGGATCACATCATTAGGAGAATGATGTGATGGACAAGACCCAATCCTAAGCCTAGCACAAAGATCGTGTAGTTCGTATGCTAAAGCTTTTCTAATGTCAAGTATCATTTCCCTAGACCATGAGATTGTGCAACTCCCGGATACCGTAGGAATGCTTTGGGTGTACCAAACGTCACAACGTAACTGGGTGACTATAAAGGTGCACTATAGGTATCTCCAAAAGTGTTTGTTGGGTTGGCACGAATCGAGACTGGGATTTGTCACTCCGGTTAACGGAGAGGTATCTCTGGGCCCACTTGGTAGGACATCATCATAATGTGCACAATGTGACCAAGGAGTTGATCACGGGATGATGTGTTGCGGGAACGAGTAAAGAGACTTGCCAGTAACGAGATTGAACAAGGTATCGGCATACCGACGATCAAATCTCGGGCAAGTACAATACTGCTAGACAAAGGGAATTGTATATGGGATTGATTGAGTCCTTGACATCGTGGTTCATCCGATGAGATCATCGTGGAACATGTGGGAGCCAACATGGGTATCCAGATCCCGCTGTTGGTTATTGACCGGAGAACGTCTCGGTCATGTCTGCATGGTTCCCGAACCCGTAGGGTCTACACACTTAAGGTTCGATGACGCTAGGGTTATAAAGGAAGTTTGTATGTGGTTACCGAATGTTATTCGGAGTCCCGGATGAGATCCCGGACGTCACGAGGAGTTCCGGAATGGTCCGGAGGTAAAGATTTATATATGGGAAGTCCTGTTTTGGTCATCGGAAAAGTTTCGGGTTTTTTCGGTAACGTACCAGGACCACCGGGAGGGTCCCGGGGGTCCACCAAGTGGGGCCACCAACCCCGAAGGGCTGCATGGGCCAAGTGTGGGAGGGGACCAGCCCCAGGTGGGCTGGTGTGCCCCCCACAGGGCCCAAGGCGCATGGAAGTGGGGAAGGGGGGCAAACCCTAGGGCAGATGGGCCCTAAGGCCCACCCTAGGTGCGCCTCCCCCCTCCCCTTCTAGCCGCCACCCAGATGGGATCTGGGGGCTGCCTCCACCCCTGGGGAGGGAATCCTAGAGGGGGCGCAGCCCCCTCCCCTCCCCCTAGAAATACTTGAGGTCTGGGGCTGCCCAACACACGAGAACCTCTCCCCATTGGCGCAGCCCTACCTCTCTTACTCCTCCTCTCCCGCGGTGCTTGGCGAAGCCCTGCAGGATTGCCACGCTCCTCCACCACCACCACGCCATTGTGCTGCTGCTGGACGGAGTCTTCCTCAACCTCTCCCTCTCTCCTTGCTGGATCAAAGCATGGGAGACGTCACCGGGCTGTACGTGTGTTGAACGCGGAGGTGCCGTCCGTTTGGCACTAGGATCTCCGGTGATTTGGATCACGACGAGTACGAATCCTTCAACCCCATTCTCTTGAACGCTTCCGCTTAGCAATCTACAAGGGTATGTAGATGCACTCTCCTTCCCCTCGTTGCTGGTTTCTCCATAGATAGATCTTGGTGACACGTAGGAAAATTTTGAATTTCTGCTATGTTCCCCAACAGTGGCATCATGAGCTAGGTCTATTGCGTAGATTCTTTGCACGAGTAGAACACAAAGTAGTTGTGGGCGTTGATTTTGTTCAATATGCTTACCGTTACTAGTACAATCTTGTTTCGATGGTATTGTGGGATGAAGCGGCCCGGACCGACCTTACACGTACTCTTACGTGAGACAGGTTCCACCGACTGACATGCACTTGGTGCATAAGGTGGCTAGCGGGTGCCAGTCTCTCCCACTTTAGTCGGAACAGATTCGATGAAAAGGGTCCTTATGAAGGGTAAATAGCAATTGACATATCACGTTGTGGTTTTGCGTAGGTAAGAAATGTTCTTGCTAGAAACCCATAGCAGGCACGTAAAACATGCAAACAACAATTAGAGGACGTCTAACTTGTTTTTGCAGGGTATGCTATGTGATGTGATATGGCCAAGAAGAATGTGATGAATGATATGTGATGTATGAGATTGATCATGTTCTTGTAATAGGAATCACGACTTCCATGTCGATGAGTATGACAACCGGCAGGAGCCATAGGAGTTGTCTTAATTTATTGTATGACCTGCATGTCATTGAACAACGCCATGTAATTACTTTACTTTATTGCTAACCGGTAGCCATAGTAGCAGAAGTAATAGTTGGCGAGACAACTTCATGAATACACGATGATGGAGATCATGATGATGGAGATCATGGTGTCATGCCGGTGACGATGATGATCATGGAGCCCCGAAGATGGAGATCAAAAGGAGCAAAATGATATTGGCCATATCATGTCACTATTTGATTGCATGTGATGTTTATCATGTTTATGCATCTTATTTGCTTAGAACGACGGTAGTAAATAAGATGATCCCTCATTAAAATTTCAAGAAAGTGTTCCCCCTAATTGTGCACCGTTGCGAAAGTTCATCGTTTCGAAGCACCACGTGATGATCGGGTGTGATAGATTCTTACGTTCACATACAACGGGTGTAAGCCAGATTTACACACGCGAAACACTTAGGTTGACTTGACGAGCCTAGCATGTACAGACATGGCCTCGGAACACAAGAGACCGAAAGGTCGAGCATGAGTCGTATAGTAGATACGATCAACATGAAGATGTTCACCGATGATGACTAGTCCGTCTCACGTGATGATCGGACATGGCCTAGTTGACTCGGATCATGTAATCACTTAGATGACTCGAGGGATGTCTATCTGAGTGGGAGTTCATGAGATGAACTTAATTATCCTGAACATAGTCAAAAGGTCTTTGCAAATTATGTCGTAAGCTCGCGCTTTAGTTCCACTGTTTAGATATGTTCCTAGAGAAAAATATAGTTGAAAGTTGATAGTAGCGATTATGCGGACAGTAGATAGCTTATGTCCTTAATGCACCGCTCAGTGTGCTGAACCCCAAACATAGTCTGTGGATGTTGCGAACATCGGACATGCACGTTTTGATAATTACATGATAGTTCAGTTAAACGATTTAGAGTTGAGGCACCAAAGACGTTTTCGAAACGTCGCAGAACATATGAGATGTTTCGAGGGCTGAAATTGGGATTTCAGGTTCGTGCCCACGTCAAGAGGTATAATACCTCCAACGATTTTCTTAGCCTGCAAACTAAGGGAGAAAAGCTCAATCGTTGAGCTTGTGCTCAGATTGTCTGAAGTGCAACAATCACTTGACTCGAGTGGGAGTTGATCTTCCAGATGAGATAGTGATGTTTCTCCAAAGACATTTCCACCAAGCTGCTAGAGCTTCGTGATGAACTATAACATATCAGGGATAGATATGATGATCCTTGAGGTATTCGCGATGTTTGACACCGCGAAAGTAGAAATCAAGAAGGAGCATCAATTGTTGATGGTTGGTGAAACCACTAGTTTCAAGAAGGGCAAGGGCAAGAAGGGATACTTCATGAAATGGCAAATCAGCTGCTGCTCTAGTGAAGAAACCCAAGGTTGAACCCAAACCCGAGACTAAGTGCTTCTGTAATAAGGGGAACAACCACTGGAGCAGAATTACCCTAGGTACTTGGTAGATGAGAAGGCTGGCAAGGTCGATAGAAGTATATTGGATATACATTATGTTAATGTGTACTTTACTAGTACTCCCAGTAGCACCAGGGTATTAAGATACCAGTTCGGTTGCTAAGTGTTAGTAACTCGAAATAAAAGAGATACGGAATAAACGGAGACTAGCTAAAGGTGAGCTGACGATATGTGTTGGAAGAGTTTCCAAGTTTGATGTGATCAAACATCGCACGCTCTCTCTACCATCAAGATTAGTATTAAACCTGAATAATTGTCATTTGGTGTTTGCGTTGAGCATAGACATGATTGGATTATGTCTATCGCAATACGGTTATTCATTTAAGGAGAATAATGGTTACTCTATTTATTTGAGTAATACCTTCAATGGTCTTGCACCTAAAGGAATGGTTTATTAAATCTCGATCGTAGTGATACACATTTTCATGCCAAAAATATAAGATAGTAATGATAGTACCACTTACTTGTGGCACTGCCATGTAAGTCATATTGGTATAAAACGCATGAAGAAGCTCCATGTTGATGGATCTTTGCACTCACTCGTTTTTGAAAAGTTTGAGACATGCGAACCATGTCTATTGGTGTATACGCATGAAGAAACTCCATGCAAATGGATCATTTGGACTCACTTGATTTTGAATCACTTGAGATATGCAAATCATACCACATGGGCAAGATGATTGAAAAGCCTCGTTTTCAGTACGATGGAACAAGATAGCAACCTGTTGGAAGTAACACATTTTGATGTGTGCAGTCCAATGAGTGCTGAGGCATGCAGTGAATATCGTTATGTTCTCACTTCACAGATGATTCGAGTAGATGTTGAGTATATTTACTTGATGAAACACAAGTTTGAATTATTGAATGGTTCAAGTAATTTCAGAGTGAAGTTGAAGATCATTGTGACAAGAGGATAAAATGTCTATGATATGATCATAGAGATGTGTATCTGAGTTACGAGCTTTGGCACGCAATTAAGACATTGAGGAAATTGTTTCACAATTAATACCGTCTGGAACACCATAGTGTGATGGTGTGTCCGAACATCATAGTTGCACCCTATTGGATATGGTGCGTACCATGATGTCTCTTATCGAATTACCACTATCGTTCATGGGTTAGGCATTAGAGACAACCGCACTCACTTTAATAGGGTACCACGTAATTCCGTTGAGACGACACCGTTTGGAGAAACCTAAGTTGTCGTTTCTTAAAAGTTTGGGGCTGCGACGCTTATGTGAAAAAGGTTTCAGGTTGATAAGCTCGAACCCAAAGCGGATAAAATGCATCTTCATAGGACACCCAAAACAGTTGGGTATACCTCCTAATTCAGATCCGAAAGCAATAGGGATTGTTTCTTGAGTCGGGTCCTTTCTCGAGGAAAGGTTTCTCTCGAAAGAATTGAGTGGGAGGATGGTGGAGACTTGATGAGGTTATTGAACCGCACTTCAACAAGTGTGTAGCAGGGCACAGGAAGTTGTTCCTGTGGCACCTACACCAATTGAAGTGGAAGCTTATGATAGTGATCATGAAGTTTCGGATCAAGTCACTACCGAACCTCGTAGGACGACTAGGATGCGTACTGCTTCGGAGTGGTACGATGATCCTGTCTTGAAGGTCATGTTGCTAGACAACAATGAACCTACGAGCTATGGAGAAGCGATGGTGGGCCCATATTCCGACAAATGGTTAGAAGCCATGAAATCCGAGACAGGATCCATGTGTCATAACAAAGCATGGACTTTGGTGGACTTGCCCGATGATCGGCAAGCCATTGAGATAAATGGATCTTTAAGAAGAAGACGGACGTGGACGGTAATGTCACCGTCTATGAAGCTCGACTTGTGGTGAAGAGTTTTTCACAAGTTCAAGGAGTTGACTACGATGAGGTTTTCTCATCCGTAGTGATGCTTAAGTCCGTCAGAATCATGTTAGCATTAGCTGCATTTATGAAATCTGGCAGATGGATGTCAAAACGAGTTTCCTTACCAGTTTTCGTAAGGAAAGGTTGTATGTGATACAATCAGAAAGGTTTTGTCGATCCTAAGGATGCTAAAAGGTATGCTAGCTCCAGCGATCCTTCCATGGACTGGAGTAAGCATCTCGGAGTTGGAATATACACTTTGATAAGATGATCAAAGATTTTAGGTTTATACAAGGTTTGTGAGAAACTTGTATTTCCAAAGAAGTGAGTGGGAGCACTATAGAATTTCTGATGAGTATATGTTGTTGACATATTGATGATCAAAAATGATGTAGAATTTTCTAGAAAGCATATAGGGTTATTTGAAAGGTGTTTTTCAACAGAAAACATGGAATAAGCTGCTTGAACATTGAGCATCAAGATCTATGAGGATAGATCAAAAACGCTAAATGGTACTTTCAAATGAGCACATACCTTGACATGATCTTGAAGGTGTTCAAGATGGATTAGTCAAAGAAGGAGTTCTTGGCTGAGTTGTAAGGTATGAAGTTAAGACTTAAAGCTCGAACACGGCAGAAAAGAGAGAAAGGACGAAGGTCGTCCCCTATGCAATAGACGTAGGCTCTACAGTATGCTATGCTGTGTACCGCACCTGATGTGTGCCTTGCTACTTATCTGGCAAGAGGGTACAAAGGTGATCAAGGAGTGGATCACCAGATAGCAGTCAAAATTATCCTTAGAGGAATAAGGATATGTTTCTCGATTATGGAGGTGATAAAGAGTTTGATGTAAAGGGTTACGTCAATGCAAGCTTTAACACCTATCCGAGTGACTCTGAGTAGCAAACCGGATACATATAGTGGAACAACCATTTGGAATAGCTCCAAGTGGAGCGTGGAAGCAGCATTTACAATATGACATAGAGATTTGCGAAGTACATACGGACCTGAATGTTGCAGACCCGTTGACTAAAAACTCTCTCACGAGCAAAACATGATCAAACCCCAGAACTCATTGAGTCTTAATCACATGATATTGTGAACTAGTTTAGTGACACTAGTAAACTCTTTAGATGTTGGTCACATGGTGATGTGACTTATCAGTGTTAATCACATAGCGATTTGAACTAGATTATTGACTCTAGTGCAAGTGGGAGACTGTTGGAAATATGCCCTAGAGGCAATAATAAATAAGTTATTATTATATTTCCTTGTTCATGATAATCGTTTATTATCCATGCTATAATTGTATTGATAGGAAACTCAGATACATGTGTGGGTACATAGACAACACCATGTCCCTAGTAAGCCTCTAGTTGACTAGCTCATTGATCAATAGATGGTTATGGCTTCCTGACCATGGACATTGGATGTCATTGATAACGGGATCACATCATTAGGAGAATGATGTGATGGACAAGACCCAATCCTAAGCCTAGCACAAAGATCGTGTAGTTCGTATGCTAAAGCTTTTCTAATGTCAAGTATCATTTCCTTAGACCATGAGATTGTGCAACTCCCGGATACCGTAGGAATGCTTTGGGTGTACCAAATGTCACAACGTAACTGGGTGACTATAAAGGTGCACTACAGGTATCTCCGAAAGTGTCTATTGGGTTGGCACGAATCGAGACTGGGATTTGTCACTCCGGTTAACGGAGAGGTATCTCTGGGCCCACTCGGTAGGACATCATCATAATGTGCACAATGTGACCAAGGAGTTGATCATGGGATGATGTGTTGCGGGAACGAGTAAAGAGACTTGCCGGTAACGAGATTGAACAAGGTATCGGCATACCGACGATCGAATCTCGGGCAAGTACAATACCGCTAGACAAAGGGAATTGTATACGGGATTGATTGAGTCCTTGACATCGTGGTTCATCCGATGAGATTATCATGGAACATGTGGGAGCCAACATGGGTATCCATATCCCGCTGTTGGTTATTGATCGGAGAACGTCTCGGTCATGTCTGCATGGTTCCCGAACCCGTAGGGTCTACACACTTAAGGTTCGATGACGCTAGGGTTATAAAGGAAGTTTGTATGTGGTTACCAAATGTTATTCGGAGTCCCGGATGAGATCCCGGACGTCACGAGGAGTTCCGGAATGGTCCGGAGGTAAAGATTTATATATGGGAAGTCCTGTTTTGGTCATCGGAAAAGTTTCGGGTTTTTTCGGTAACGTACCAGGACCACCGGGAGGGTCTCGGGGGTCCACCAAGTGGGGACACCAACCTCGAAGGGCTGCATGGGCCAAGTGTGGGAGGGGACCAGCCCCAGGTGGGCTCGTGTTGTTGGAAATATGCCCTAGAGGCAATAATAAATTAGTTATTATTATATTTTCTTGTTCATGATAATCGTATATTATCCATGCTATAATTGTATTGATAGGAAACTCAGATACATGTGTGGATACATAGACAACACCATGTCCCTAGTAAGCCTGTGATTGACTAGCTTGTTGATCAATAGATGGTTACGGTTTCCTGACCATGGACATTGGATGTCATTGATGATGGGATCACATCATTAGGAGAATGATGTGATGGACAAGACCCAATCCTAAGCCTAGCACAAGGATCGTCTAGTTCATATGCTAAAGCTTTTCTAATGTCAAGTATCATTTCCTTAGACCATGAGATTGTGCAACTCCCGGATACCATAGGAATGCTTTGGGTGTACCAAACGTCACAACGTAACTGGGTGGCTATAAAGGTGCACTAGAGGTATCTCCGAAAGTGTCTGTTGGGTTGGCACGAATCGAGACTGGGATTTGTCACTCCGTGTGAATGGAGAGGTATCTCTGGGCCCACTCGGTAGGACATCATCATAATGTGCACAATGTGACCAAGGGGTTGATCACGGGATGATGTGTTACGGAACGAGTAAAGAGACTTGCCGGTAACAAGATTGAACAAGGTATCGGTATACCGACGATCGAATCTCGGGCAAGTACAATACCGTTAGACAAAGGGAATTGTATACGGGATCGATTGAGTCCTTGACATCGTGGTTCATCCGATGAGATCATCGTGGAACATGTGGGAGCCAACATGGGTATCCAGATCCCGCTGCTGGTTATTGACCGGAGAACGTCTCGGTCATGTCTACATGTCTCCCGAACCCGTAGGGTCTACACACTTAAGGTTCGATGACGCTAGGGTAATAAAGGAAGTTTGTATGTGGTTACCGAATGTTGTTCGGAGTCCCGGATGAGATCCCGGACGTCACGAGGAGTTCCGGAATGGTCCGGAGGTAAAGATTTATATATGGAAAGTTGTTGTTCGGGTTCCGGAAAAAGTTTGGGTTTTTTCGGTATTGTACCAGGAAGCTTCCAGAAGGTTCCGGAGGATTCCGGAGGGGTCCGGAGGTCCGGAAATTGTTCCACCACGTCCAATACAGTAGCATGGGCTGTAGGGGGGCGCCCTAGCCTTAATGGGCCAGGGGCACCAGCCCCCCAAGGCCCATGCGCATGGGAGGGGAAAACCCTAAGGGGGAGGGCCTCCACTTGACTTGGGAGGCACTCCTCCCCCCCTTGGCCGCCGCCCCCAACCCTAGATTGATCTAAGGGGGCCGGCCCCCTCTTTCCCCCACCTATAAATAGTGGAGGGGTGGGAGGGCAGCCGCACCACATGTTCTGGCGCAGCCCTCCCCCTCTCCCAAGTACTCCTCCTCTCCCGCGGTGCTTGGCGAAGCCCTGCTGGATCACCACGCTCCTCCATCACCACCACGCCGTTGTGCTGCTGCTGGACAGAGTCTTCCTCAACCTCTCCCTCTCTCCTTGCTGGATCAAGGCATGGGAGACATCACCGGGCTGTACGTGTGTTGAACGCGGAGGTGCCGTCCGTTCGGCACTAGGATCTCCGGTGATTTGGATCACGACGAGTACGACTCCTTCAACCTCGTTCTCTTGAACGCTTCCGCTTAGCGATCTACAAGGGTATGTAGATGCACTCTCCTTCCCCTCGTTGCTGGTTTCTCCATGGATAGATCTTGGTGACACGTAGGAAAATTTTGAATTTCTGCTACGTTCCCCAACAGTGGTATCAGAGCTAGGTCTATTGCGTAGATTCTTTGCACGAATAGAACACAAAGTAGTTGTGGGCGTTGATCTTGTTCAATATGCTTACCGTTACTAGTCCAATCTTGTTTCGACGGTATTGTGGTATGAAGCGGTCCGGACCGACCTTACACGTACACTTACGTGAGACAGGTTCCACCGACTGACATGCACTTGGTGCATAAGGTGGCTAGCGGGTGCCAGTCTCTCCCACTTTAGTTGGAACGGATTCGATGAAAAGGGTCCTTATGAAGGGTAAATAGCAATTGACATATCACGTTGTGGTTTTTGCGTAGGTAAGAAACGTTCTTGCTAGAAACCCATAGCAACCACGTAAAACATGCAAACAACAATTAGAGGACGTCTAACTTGTTTTTGCAGGGTATGCTATGTGATGTGATATGGCCAAGAAGAATGTGATGAATATATGTGATGTATTAGATTGATCATGTTCTTGTAATAGGAATCACGACTTGCATGTCGATGAGTATGACAACCGGCAGGAGCCATATGAGTTGTCTTTATTTATTGTATGACCTGCGTGTCATTGAACAACGCCATGTAATTACTTTACTTTATTGCTAACCGGTAGCCATAGTAGTAGAAGTAATAAGTTGGCGAGACAACTTCATGGAGACACGATGATGGAGATCATGATGATGGAGATCATGGTGTCATGCCGGTGACGATGATGATCATGGAGCCCCGAAGATGGAGATCAAAAGGAGCAAAATGATATTGGCCATATAATGTCACTTTTTGATTGCATGTGATGTTTATCATGTTTATACATCTTATTTGCTTAGAACGACGTTAGTAAATAAGATGATCACTCATTAAAATTTCAAGAAAGTGTTCCCCCTAACTGTGCACCGTTGCGAAAGTTCATCGTTTCTAAGCACCACGTGATGATCGGGTGTGATGGATTCTTACGTTCACATACAATGGGTGTAAGACAGATTTACACACGCGAAACACTTAGGTTGACTTGACGAGCCTAGCATGTACAGACATCGCCTCGGAACACAAGAGACCGAAAGGTCGAGCATGAGTCATATAGTAGATACGATCAACATGAAGATGTTCACCGATGATGACTAGTCCGTCTCACGTGATGATCGGACACGGCCTAGTTGACTCGGATCATGTAATCACTTAGATGACTAGAGGGATGTCTATCTGAGTGGGAGTTCATAAGATGAACTTAATTATCCTGAACATAGTCAAAAGATCTTTGCAAATTATGTCGTAAGCTCGCACTTTAGTTCCACTGTTTAGATATGTTCCTAGAGAAAATATAGTTGAAAGTTGATAGTAGCGATTATGCGGACAATAGAAAGCTTATGTCCTTAATGCACCGCTCAGTGTGCTGAACCCCAAATGTTGTTTGTGGATGTTGCGAACATCGGACATACACGTTTTGATAACTACGTGATAGTTCAGTTAAATGGTTTAGAGTAGAGGCACCAAAGACGTTTTCGAAACGTCGCGGAACATATGAGATGTTTCGAGGGCTGAAATTGGGATTTCAGGCTCGTGCCCACGTCAAGAGGTATGAGACCTCCGACGATTTTCTGAGCCTGCAAACTAAGGGAGAAAAGCTCAATCGTTGAGCTTGTGATCATATTGTCTGAGTGCAACAATCACTTGAATCGAGTGGGAGTTGATCTTCCAGATGAGATAGTGATGTTTCTCCAAAGTCATTGCCACCAAGCTGCTAGAGCTTCGTGATGAACTATAAGATACCAGGGATAGATATGATGATCCTTGAGGTATTCACGATGTTTGACACCGCGAAAGTAGAAATCAAGAAGGAGCATCAATTGTTGATGGTTGGTGAAACCACTAGTTTCAAGAAGGGCAAGGGCAAGAAGGGATACTTCATGAAACGGCAAATCAGCTGCTGCTCCAGTGAAGAAACCCAAGGTTGAACCCAAACCCGAGACTAAGTGCTTCTGTGATAAGGGGAATAGTCACTAGAGCGGAATTACCCTAGATACTTGGTAGATGAGAAGGCTGGCAAGGTCGATAGAAGTATATTGGATATACATTATGTTAATGTGTACTTTACTAGTACTCCTAGTAGCACTAGGGTATTAGATACCGGTTCGGTTGCTAAGTGTTAGTAACTCGAAATAAAAGAGCTACGGAATAAACGGAGACTAGCTAAAGGTGAGCTGACGATATGTGTTGGAAGTGTTTCCAAGTTTGATGTGATCAAACATCGCACGCTCCCTCTACCATCAAGATTAGTATTAAACCTGAATAATTGTCATTTGGTGTTTGCGTTGAGCATAGACATGATTGGATTATGTCTATCGCAATACAGTTATTCATTTAAGGAGAATAATGGTTACTCTATTTATTTGAATAATACCTTCAATGGTCTTGCACCTAAAGGAATGGTTTATTGAATCTCGATCGTAGTGATACACATTTTCATGCCAAAAATTATAAGATAGTAATGATAGTACCACTTACTTGTGGCACTGCCATGTAAATCATATTGGTATAAAACGCGTGAAGAAGCTCCATGTTGATGGATCTTTGGACTCACTCATTTTTGAAAAGTTTGAGACATGCGAACCATGTCTATTGGTGCATACGCATGAAGAAACTCCATGCAGATGGATCGTTTAGACTCACTTGATTTTGAATCACTTGAGATATGCAAATCATA
Organism: Triticum aestivum; assembly: GCF_018294505.1. Taxonomy (NCBI): domain Eukaryota; kingdom Viridiplantae; phylum Streptophyta; class Magnoliopsida; order Poales; family Poaceae; genus Triticum; species Triticum aestivum. The sequence goes on from NC_057810.1 coordinate 574,682,150, forward strand.
CCACATGGACAAGATGACTGAAAAGCCTCGGTTTCAGTAAGATGGAACTTGATAGCAACTTGTTGGAAGTAACACATTTTGATGTGTGCAGTCCAATGAGTGCTGAGGCATGCAGTGAATATCGTTATGTTCTTACTTCACAGATGATTCGAGTAGATGTTGAGTATATTTACTTGATGAAACACAAGTCTGAATTATTGAATGGTTCAAGTAATTTCAGAGTGAAGTTTAAGATCTTCGTGACAAGAGATAGAATGTCTATGATATGATCATAGAGATGAATATTTGAGTTACGAGTTTTGGCACACAATTAAGACATTGTGGAAATTGTTTCACAATTAATACCGCCTGGAACACCATAGTATGATGGTGTGTCCGAACATCATAGTAGCACCCTATTGGATATGGTGCGTACCTTGATGTCTCTTATCGAATTACCACTATCGTTCATGGGTTAGGCATTAGAGACAACCGCACTCACTTTAATAGGGTACCACGTAATTCCGTTGAGACGACACCGTTTGGAGAAACCTAAGTTGTCGTTTCTTTAAAAGTTTGGGGCTGCGACGCTTATGTGAAAAAAGTTTCAGGTTGATAAGCTTGAACCCAAAGCGGATAAAATGCATCTTCATAGGACACCCAAAACAGTTGGGTATACCTCCTAATTCAGATCCGAAAGCAATAGGGATTGTTTCTTGAATCGGGTCCTTTCTCGAGGAAAAGTTTGTCTTGAAGAATTGAGTGGGAGGATGGTGGAGACTTGATGAGGTTACTGAACCGTCACTTCAACTAGTGTGTAGCAGGGCATAGGAAGTTGTTCCTGTGGCACCTACACCAATTGAAGTAGAAGCTTATGATAGTGATCATGAAGTTTTGGATCAAGTCACTACCGTACCTCGTAGGGTGACAAGGATGCGTACCACTTCAGAGTGGCACAGTAATCCTGTCTTGAAGGTCATGTTGCTAGACAACAATGAACCTACGAGCTATGGAGAAGCGATGGTGGGCCCAAATTCCGACAAATGGTTAGAATCCATGAAATCCGAGATAGGATCCATGTATCATAACAAAGCATGGACTTTGGTGGACTTGCCCGATGATCGGCAAGCCATTGAAATAAATGGATCTTTAAGAAGAAGACGGACGTGGACGGTAATGTCACCGTCTATGAAGCTCGACTTGTGGCGAAGAGTTTTTCACAAGTTCAAGGAGTTGACTACGATGAGATTTTCTCATCCGTAGCGATGCTTAAGTCCGTCGGAATCATGTTAGCATTAGCTGCATTTATGAAATCTGGCAGATGGATGTCAAGACGAGTTTCCTTACTAGTTTTCGTAAGGAAAGGTTGTATGTGATACAATCAGAAAAGTTTTGTCGATCCTAAGGATGCTAAAAGGTATGCTGGCTCCAGCGACCCTTCTAAGGACTGGAGTAAGCATCTCGGAGTTGGAATGTGCGCTTTGATAAGATGATCAAAGATTTTGGGTTTATACAAAGTTCATGAGAAACTTGTATGTCCAAAGAAGTGAGTGGGAGCACTATGGAATTTCTGATGAGTATATGTTGTTGACATATTGTTGATCAGAAATGATGTAGAATTTTCTGGAAAGCATATAGGGTTATTTGAAAGGTGTTTTTCAATAGAAAACCTGGATCAAGCTACTTGAACATTGAGCATCAAAATCTATGAGGATAGATCAAAATGCTTAATAATACTTTCAAATGAGCATATACCTTGACATGATCTTGAAGGTTTTCAAGATGGATCAGTCAAAGAAGGAGTTCTTACCTGAGATGTAAGGTATGAAGTTAAGACTTAAAGCTCGACCACAACAGAAAAGAGAGAAAGGACGAAGGTCGTCCCCTATGCTTTAGACGTAGGCTCTACAGTATGCTATGCTATGTACCGCACCTGATATGTGCCTTGCCACATGTCTGGCAAGAGGGTACAAAGGTGATCAAGGAGTGGATCACCAGATAGCGGTCAAAATTGTCCTGGGAGTAATAAGGATTTATTTCTCAAGTATGGAGGTGATAAAGAGTTCGGCGTAAAGGGTTACAACGATGCAAGCTTTAACACCTATCCGAATGACTCTGAGTAGCAAACCAGATATGAATAGTGGAACAACCATTTGGAATAGCTTCAAGTGGAGCATGGAAGCAGCATTTACAATATGACATAAAGAATTGCAAAATACATACAGATCTGATTGTTGCAGACCCGTTGACTAAAACCTCTCTCACAAGCAAAACATGATCAAACCCCAGAACTCATTGAGTCTTAATCACATGATGATGTGAACTAGTTTAATGACACTAGTAAACTCTTTGGATGTTGGTCACATGGCGATGTGACCTATGAGTGTTAATCACATGGCGATGTGAACTAGATTATTGACTCTAGTGCAAGTGGGAGACTGTTGGAAACATGCCCTAGAGGCAATAATAAATTAGTTATTATTATATTTTCTTGTTCATGATAATCGTTTATTATCCATGCTATAATTGTATTGATAGGAAACTCAGATACATGTGTGGATACATAGACAACACCATGTCCCTAGTAAGCCTCTGATTGACTAGCTCGTTGATCAATAGATGGTTACGGTTTCCTGACCATGGACATTGGATGTCATTGATAACGGGATCACATCATTAGGAGAATGATGTGATGGACAAGACCCAATCCTAAGCCTAGCACAAGGATCGTCTAGTTCGTATGCTAAAGCTTTTCTAATGTCAAGTATCATTTCCTTAGACCATGAGATTGTGCAACTCCCGAATACCGTAGGAATGCTTTGGGTGTACCAAACGTCACAATGTAACTGGGTGGCTATAAACGTTCACTACAGGTATCTCCGAAAGTGTCTGTTGGGTTGGCACGAATCGAGACTGGGATTTGTCACTCCGTGTGAATGGAGAGGTATCTCTGGGCCCACTCGGTAGGACATCATCATAATGTGCACAATGTGACCAAGGGGTTGATCACGGGATGATGTGTTACGGAACGAGTAAAGAGACTTGCCGGTAACGAGATTGAACAAGGTATCGGTATACCGACGATCGAATCTCGGGCAAGTACAATACCATTAGACAAAGGGAATTGTATACGGGATCGATTGAGTCCTTGACATCGTGGTTCATCCGATGAGATCATCGTGGAACATGTGGGAGCCAACATGGGTATCCAGATCCCGCTGCTGGTTATTGACCGGAGAACGTCTCGGTCATGTCTACATGTCTCCCGAACCCGTAGGGTCTACACACTTAAGGTTCGATGACGCTAGGGTTATAAAGGAAGTTTGTATGTGGTTACCGAATGTTGTTCGGAGTCCCGGATGAGATCCCGGACGTCACGAGGAGTTCCGGAATGGTCCGGAGGTAAAGATTTATATATGGAAAGTTGTTGTTCGGGTTCCAGAAAAAGTTCGGGTTTTTTCGGTATTGTACCGGGAAGCTTCCAGAAGGTTCCGGAGGATTCCGGAGGGGTCCGGAGGTCCGGAAATTGTTCCACCACGTCCAATACAGTAGCATGGGCTGTAGGGGGGCGCCCTAGCCTTAATGGGCCAGGGGCACCAGCCCCCCCAAGGCCCATGCGCATGGGAGGGGAAAACCCTAAGGGGGAGGGCCTCCACTTGACTTGGGAGGCACTCCTCCCCCCCCTTGGCCGCCGCCCCCCAACCCTAGATGGGATCTAAGGGGGCCGGCCCCCTCTTTCCCCCACCTATAAATAGTGGAGGGGTGGGAGGGCAGCCGCACCACATGTTCTGGCGCAGCCCTCCCCCTCTCCCAAGTACTCCTCCTCTCCCGCGGTGCTTGGCGAAGCCCTGCTGGATCACCACGCTCCTCCATCACCACCACGCCGTTGTGCTGCTGCTGGACGGAGTCTTCCTCAACCTCTCCCTCTCTCCTTGCTGGATCAAGGCATGGGAGACGTCACCGGGCTGTACGTGTGTTGAACGCGGAGGTGCCGTCCGTTCGGCACTAGGATCTCCGGTGATTTGGATCACGACGAGTACGACTCCTTCAACCTCGTTCTCTTGAACGCTTCCGCTTAGCGATCTACAAGGGTATGTAGATGCACTCTCCTTCCCCTCGTTGCTGGTTTCTCCATGGATAGATCTTGGTGACACGTAGGAAAATTTTGAATTTCTGCTACGTTCCCCAACAGGTGTGCCCCCCCACAGGGCCCAAGGCACATGGAAGTGGGGAAGGGGGGCAAACCCTAGGGCAGATGGGCCCTAAGGCCCACCCTAGGTGCGGCTCCCCCCTCTCCCCTTCTGGCCGCCACCCAGATTGATCTGGGGGCTGCCTCCACCCCTGGGGAGGGAACCCTAGAGGGGGCGCAGCCCCCTCCCCTCCCCCTATAAATACTTGAGGTCTGGGGCTGCCCAACACACGAGAACCTCTCCCCATTGGTGCATCCCTACCTCTCTTACTCCTCCTCTCTCGTGGTGCTTGGCGAAGCCCTGCAGGATTGCCACGCTCGCCGTTGTGCTGCTGCTGGATGGAGTCTTCCTTAACCTCTCCCTCTCTCCTTGCTGGATCAAGGCGTGGGAGACGTCACCGGGCTGTACGTGTGTTGAACGCGGAGGTGCCGTGCGTTCGGCACTAGGATCTCCGGGATTTGGATCACGACGAGTACGACTCCTTCAACCCCGTTCTCTTGAACGCTTCCGCTTAGCGATCTACAAGGGTATGTAGATGCACTCTCCTTCCCCTCGTTGCTGGTTTCTCCATAGATAGATCTTGGTGACACGTAGGAAAATTTTGAATTTCTGCTACGTTCCCCAACATAGAGATCAAGATTCATATGGTAGGAATGGAATATCTTGGCCTCAACACATGAGTAGGTAGTTCTCTCTCAGAAATAGGATGCTGGAAGTGTAGGTATGTTCTGATGGCTCTCTCTATGAATGAAGAGGAGGTGGAGGGGTATATATAGCCTCCACACAAAATCTAACCGTTACACACAATTTACCAAACTCGGTGGGACCGAATCAACAAACTCGGTCGGACCGATTCAGTAAACCTAGTGACTGTTAGGATTTTCGGTGGGACCGAAATGCAACTCGGTAGGACCGATATGGTTAGGGTCAGGGCATAACATAATCTCGGTGAGACCGATTACACAAACTCGGTGAGACCGATTTTGGTAATTAGCTAACCAGAGAGTTGGTCAGGCAAACTCGGTTGGACCGATTACTCAAACTCGGTGGGACCGATTTTGGTAATGAGTCAACCAGGAAGTTTGCATTGTAATCTCGGTAGTACCGATTGCTCAAACTCGGTGAGACCGACTTTGATAATGGACATACATAGAGAGATTACAATCCCATCTCGGTGAGACCGAGATCCCTATCGGTGAGACCGATTTGCCTAGGGTTTGTGGCAGTGGCTGTGACATCTGAACTCGATGGCGCCGGATAGAAAGAATCGGTATGGCCGAGTTTGACTTTAGGTTTAGGACATATGTGTGGAAGTGGGAAAGTAGTTGAGGGTTTTGGAGCATATCACTAAACACTGTGGAGCAAGAAACTCATTAAGCAACACCTCATCCCTTCTTGATAGTATTGGCTTTTCCTATAGACTCAATGTGATCTTGGATCACTAAAATGTAAAATGAAGAGTCTTGAGCTTGAAGCTTGAGCCAATCCTTTGTCCTTAGCATCTTGAAGGAGTTCCCACATCCTTTGGTCCATGCCACTCCAATGTTGAACTTATCTGAAACATACTAGATAAAAGTGTTAGTCCAACAAGAGATATGTTGACATTAATTACCAAAACCACCTATGGAGCACTTGTGCTTTCACTTTTGTCTATGTTGCACATGGAGGATTGAAGGCTACCCGCGGCAGGACCGCCGTGAGTAGGCCCAGGAGTTGTAGGTGCAGAGGATATTTGCCAGTGGTGATGTGACGCCCCAAGACCGACGCTCCAGATGCCTTCCATTTATTCCGAGTTTCGCCGTGTGTTTCAACTGCTTTGTTGCATTTATCATGTCATCTCTTTCATTGCATCATGTCATCATACCATCATACCCTTAATTTTATAACTCTTTTAATAAACTGTATGGATCTTTGATCCATTTAAATCAAGGGAATGGTGACTTCTCTTTATAACATATCCTCCCAATATTAGGGAGCTATTATAAAATATTCCATTATTTGGAATTGACCATAACACACTTGCATTTGAAACTCCTTTCGTCTCTAAATTATTTAAATCCTCCATCTTTCTCCTCTTGCTCCAAATCTAGTTGTGGAGCTTTGATATTATGTCAAAGTAGTCACATGCCATTTCGGTTAACTTTGGGATTATTTGGCCCTCCAAATAAATTCATTGGCTCCTCCTTTCTTTTACCGAAATATGGAAAATAAATCCTTTTCTTTCTTTGGGCCATCCAAGCAGGCCTCCTAGCCTTTTCGTTCCCACCAAAATGGCCCAAGGCCCCGTCGGCCCCCTCCTAACCCTAGCCGCCAGGGAGCCCGATCCCCATCTATCGATCCCTCCTCCTCGTTCCCTTCCGCCGCCACCTGCCTCAACTCCCACTGGAACCCATCTCCACCCTCTCGATCTCCCACGCGTAGCCATCTCTCTTCCTCCCTTTGCTCCCGATCCCCTCCTCATCGCCATCAGGAGGGCCACCCCGCGCTCGACCCTGCTCTCCTCCTATCTCCTCAATCCCATCCTCCCGCCTCGCTCTAGCCCCCCCTGCCCGACCGGCCTTGTCTCCATCTCGAGTGCCATAGGGTCACGGCCTTGCTCCTCCTCGACGCCGGCCCCGCCACCAAGCTCCTCCGCCCTCCGTCGCCTGCACCGCGTCACCCCTGCCTTGACCCTGCTTCGCCTCTGCACCGTGCTGCCCAGTTGACCCGCCGCGTCCTCACGTCTCCCTTCCTCGTCCCTCACCTGAGCCGTCCCCAAGCGCCTCCTCCTTGCTGCTTCGCCTGTCACCGAACAGGAGCTCCGCCGCCTCAACTACTGGTCCGGCCGCCGTCAGCTGCTCCCTCCCCGACCTCTGGCCTTGTCCAGGGCTCCAGGCCATCCCTGCCGTCACCTCTCCGAGCACCAATGTTCGTCGTCGTTGTCCCCATGAGCTGGTGCTACTACGACCACCTCTGCATGCTTCGTCCGTCCACTAGGACCAATGCCTCGCTGCCTTCGTGCGCCGCCGCTGCCTCTTTGCCATGGCCATCGCTGAGTCCCCCCAGGACCCGTGGAGTCATGTACAGGAAAACCAAGTCCGGAGACTACCGTGGCCGTGTATCTCGCCCAGTACCACTACGGTTCGTCAAGATCGCCAATTACCCTTTGGATCACCAGGAACGAGACCCCAAGTTTGACTACGTGTTGCTGCCCCTATCGAGACCGCCAAGTACCACGATGAACCGTAAAGTTCCACAAGATACCAAGTACCTCTACCGACGACACCGAACATCTACGAAAACGTGTACCACTACCGTCGACCCGAACATCTATGAACCATGTATTACTACCGTCGCCGTGGATTCGACAAGATCCGTGAACCACTGCTTCCAGTTCCTCGCCGTGTACCCCTACTTCACTCGACGAGCTCGAACCACCCCGAAACGCACGCTTCGAAGGTATAACCGCTGAGATGGCCTTTTGAGAACGAATGCATGTTGTATGAGACGCTCATGTTTGAATCATGTCCGAATTGTTTCGTGCACATGCCTCGTTTGCCTTGCCATCGATACGTGGGAACCCGGTAACCGGGATCACCCCACCATCTTTTGCATGTTCCGTAAATCCACACTTTCTTTTGCACCAACATCTCGATGAGTTGTCAGATCATCGGAATGTTTCCGTGGCACCATTTCCATTGTCGTTGCTGTGGCACCCCTTTCGTTCCGGCACGGTGACAAATGCTTCATAACATGCTCATGTCAACATTTTCACAAAAATTGCATAAAACTTGCATCTGTCATCCGCATCATGATAACAACATTTAAAATGTTTAAAATTGTTGTTGCTTTAAATTGCTAAATAACATATGGGGATTTTCCAGAATTGTTGTTTGTGTTTCCGGCCTCATTTAAACTTGCCTAAATGGTTAGTTTAATTATGCTTCACCTCTTGCCATGTTAACCAACATTTTGTCTTGTCTTGTTCATAAACGGGAGCGAACTAAATAATTGCATGTGGTGTTTCGTCAATATGCAACTTGTTGCATATTGAGCTCCACTTAATTTGTAGTGTTGTTGTTTTTGCACTTTACCATGCCATGCATATTTAAACCGGACATGCATCATACTTTGTTGTGCATCATGCCTTGTTCATGTGTTGCTTGTTTACCATGTCGTTTGCTTCTTTCCGGTGTTGCTTCTTAGTTCCGGTAGTGTTGCGAATTGTCAGGATTCGTTCGACTACGCCCGTTTGTCTTCTTCATGGACTCGTTCTTATTCCTAGTGGGATTTCAGGCAAGATGACCGTTACCCTGGATCTCACTACTATCATTGCTATGCTAGTTGTCTCGATGCTATTGCTATGTCGCGCTGCCTACCACTTGTTTATCGAGCCTCCCAAATTGCCATGACAGCCTCTAAATTTTTTCACCCTTCCTAGCAAACCGTTGTTTGGCTATGTTACCGCTTTGCTCAGCCCTTCTTATAGTGTTGCTAGTTGCAGGTTGTTCCATGTTGGGACATGGATATCTTGGGATATCACAATATCTCTTATTTTAATTAATGCATCTATATATTTGGTAAAGGGTGGAAGGCTCGACCTTATGCCTGGTGTTTTGTTCCACTCTTGCCACCCTAGTTTCCGTCATACCGGTGTTATGTTCCTTGATTTTGCATCCCTAACACGGTGAGGGGTATGGGACCCTCTTGACAGTTCACTTTGAATAAAACTCTTCAAGCAAGGCCCAACATTGGTTTTCCATTTTCCTATTATCAACTAAAACTTAAATAGGGGATTTTCTTTCGGACCCCTAACATTTCTTAATCAACCCCCCGGGGCCAGTGCTCCTCTGAGTGTTGGTCCGAACCGAGTAGACTGCGGGGCCACCTCGGGTAAACTTGAGGGTTGGTTTTACTCGTAGGATGTCTCATCCGGTGTGCCCTGAGAACGAGATATGTGTAGCTCCTATCGAGATTTGTCGGCGCATTCGAGTGGTCTTGCTGGTTTTGTTTTACCATTCTCGAAATGTCTTGTGCACCGGGATCCCGAGTCTGATCGGATGTCCCGCGATGGAGGATTGTCTCCGCGGATCATGAGCTTGTAATGGGCTAAGTTGGGACACCCTTGCAGGGTTTGATCTTTTGAAAGCCGTGCCCGTGGTTATGTGGCAGATGGGAGTTTTTAATATCCGGTTGTAGCGAACTTGACACCAGATTCGAACTAAAATACCCAACCGCTTGTCTAACCGTGACGGTCTCTTTTCGAGTGGGTTGAGAAGAGAACACGGTGGGGTTATGTTTGAACGTAAGTAGTTCAGGATCACTTCTTGGTCATTACTAGTTTGCGACCATTTGCGTAGTTTCTCATCTTACTCTTGTACTCGTAAGTTAGCCACCACACAATGCTTAGTCGCTTGCTGCAACCTCACCACTTATCCATTCCTTACCCATTAAGCTTTGCTAGTCTTGATACCCATGGTAATGGGATGGCTGAGTCCTCGTGGCTCACAGATTACTACAACAACAGTTGCAGGTACAGGTAACGCGATGTTCATGACATAAGAGCGATGCTTTCTTGTTTTGGAGTTCTTCTTCTGCTTCTTCTTCATTCATGGGTTAGGTTCCTAGTCGGCAGCCTGAGCTAGCAGGGTGGATGTCATTCTTCTTTTTTGTTTGATTTCTTCCGTAGTCGGATCCTGCTCTTCTGTATGATGATTGCTATGTATTGATAAACTGTTGTATGAATGTTGTAGCTTGTGGTGAGTGTAAGCCTTTATATTGTATCCTCATCTATTCAGTACATGGTATGTTGTGATGATATCCACCGTGCTATGTGCTCGAAATGTGATTGTGCCCCAATCATGAATTCATCACATGATTGGGATAGAATCGCATATTGGGCGTGACAGGTGAACTACTCATTTCCGATGGCTCCGACACTAAACTGACAATAGAAGATGGGCAAGATATTTTTTAAGTTTGCTTCTTGTTCGATTAGGTGCATATTTCACGAGATTATCTCATTCCAACATGTCTCTGATTTTGTTTTTTTGTGCAAATTTCATGATATAAGTGCAGCTTCGCAGAGGGGTCACTCACGAGCAAGGTGAGGCCATTAAGTATATTACTGTGTTAGTTTGTATCAAAGAAATCAGACTAATCTCTCTTGTCTCTACAGAGAAATTAGTGATGGAGCTATCTTCAGGGAAGACTACCGATCTAGAACTAGCTGTATTTTCATGGACAATTTTCTGTTGCTCTGACTAAACAGAATATCTCTGTAACTTAGCCAAACATTATATCACCATGTCATTACCTAGGTTTTTGCACAGAATTCTTGTCCGTTTGGGTGGTGCCAAACCGTTAATAGAAGACAAGTTGGCTTCTTTTTGAAAAACGGCACAAATGCATAATTGTATGTTATTTATGGTTGTCTCTGTCGCCTACGACCTAGAGTTACAAGAGGTCCAGTACTATTTGTGCGTGTGTGTACATGTGCACTCGCCCGTTCTATATACACATGATTTCATTTTTACTGTACGTTTCATTTCTTTGCTGGGTACAAAATGTATTGCAGCTCTTGTTCATTGTTTTTCATTGTATAAATGTAGTATGGACTCTCTACATGCTCAGTTTTTCTCCTTTGTTGTCCTCTTAGGTGAGCAGGTGGATGAAGCAAAATAACCAGAACTAATATTGTTGGAACATATGTTTTGAGCAAACAATTGTAAGGAAGGTACACTGCTTTACAGATGATTCCATGGCCTGATAGATGCCTATGGTAATTAACTAATTAATTGGAACTAGCTGTCACTACAAAAAAAGACACATTCGTGACATTTTGGGCCGAACGAAACTTTTTTCTGTCATACATATGACACTTCTATGACGATAATTGTGACAAAACCCAGTATCATCATAGACATGTGGGCTCCTACTTCTATGACAAAAAATCATGACAAAAAATGCGCTTTTCGTCCTGGGCGGGCCGGAGACGCAGCTGCATGACATTCTTTGGGCCGTCCATGACAGAAAGAACCGTGGTAGAAGCGAGGGCGAGGAAAATTTCGGGGAGTTCCCTGTTACGGTGGGTGGTCGGGGGCCGAGCGATGCGCGTTTCTCTCGTACACGTACGCGCGTGTGTGCGAGGCGTTGGCTCTAACTGAACTCGAGCGAGGCATTGGGCTCTAACTGAACCCAAGCGATTGCACTGCAGGCTACATGTTACTGAACCCGAGCGATCGATTGATGGCTGTTAACTGAACCCGATCGAGCGATTCCTTCGCTACTGCTGTTAACTAAAGCCGATCGATGCTGCCTCTCTGGATGAACAGTGAGCGTTGCGGGTGGTTTGGATGAACAATGAGCGGTGGGGGTGGATGAACAGGACCCCGTGGCGTTGCCTCGATCGAGCCGGCTGGGGCTGGATGAATAGGACCCTGTGGAGGGCTGGATGAATAGGACGACCCCGTGGAGGGCTGGATGAACAGTAGATGGTGGAGGGGTGCCCGTGGAGGGGTGGTTGAACAGTAGCCGATGGAGTAGCGCGTGGTGGAGGCTGGATGAACAGTATCCCATGGAGGCTGGAGGAGGTCGACGTTAGCCCGTGAAGGCTGGAGGAGGTCGACGGTGGAGATGAATAGTATCCCATGGAGTCCCGTTTTCCGGTACGCCACACCCCTCCCGATGAACAGGACCCCCGTTTCGACCGTAGCGCTCCAACACAAGTCCGTTTCGTCCGTTTTGCGGTACGCCACACCCCTCCCGATCAACAGGACCCCCGTTTCGACCGTAGCGCTCCAACACAAGTCCATTTCGTCCGTTTTGCGGTACGACACACCCCTCCCAATCAACAGGACTCTCGTTTCGACCGCAGGAGGTCTGTTTCCTTCGTTTTGCAGTACGCCAGACCCCTCCCGATGAACATGATCCCGTTTCGAACATGGCCGGTCGAACACAAGGCCGTTTCCTCCATTCTACGGTATGCCAGGCCTCGTTTCCATCGCCTGTTCCATCCAAGCCCGCCCATATGTACCCATATATGGCCGTATTTTCTTTCTTGCACACTGGCCGCTGTACGTACGTGTACATGCTACGTGCGCGCATCTACTACGACACGTACGCGCCTCTACTACGACACATGCGCGCCTCTACATCCACCAGTATATATGTACGTACAAGTTCCTGACCAGAATGACAATGCTACGTACGCTTCGACCAGGTGGGTCCCGACTGTCAGGCACTTCCTTGCGTGCGAAGATGTAGCTGGTGGGTCCCAGCAGTTAGGGAGGCGAATCATTTTTTTTGCCCGTACGCACGTCCTTGCGTGCGAAGGTGTAGCTGGTGGGTCCCGGCAGTCAGGGGGGAACTTTTTTCCGCGAAATACGGTGGCCCGTCCGGTGGGTCCCTGCTGTCAGGTGGAGGAATAATTATTTTGCGCATAATAAGGAGTCACTTCCTTGTGGCCGCCGTGAACCCAGCTGTCAGCCTCTCCACGCATAGTACTCTTCCGATGGAAGTCGGTCATTGACCACATTGACCACGCCACGCCGCATTTCCGGTGGGTCCGAGGTGATAGCGGGGGGAACATTTTTTTGCGAAATACAGAGGCCCTTCCGGTGGGTCCCAGCTATCAGGTGGAGGAATCATTATTTTGTGGGTAATAAGGAGGCATTTCCCTGTGTTGGCCCCTACTGTCAGCCTCTTCCGATGGCTATTGTTTGTTGACCATGTTGACCTCGCCGCGCCGAGAGCACAAACACAGTGGACGAGGGCGAGGCCCAGGAAGAGAACCACCGGGAGCCGGCGAAGCCACCGCAGCGGATGCCCACGCTGAGGGGAGTATGAGCGCTGACTGGTCGGCTGCGGGGTGAGGCTGACGTCATCGAAAAATAACAGGATGTGTGGGTGGTTAGAGGGATGGCCTGGCGGCAGCACAGCCAGCCACGGGAGGAGGGAGCAGGCAGTCCCGCCGGCGCTGGTTTGGGAAGCTGGAGCAGGAAGATCAGAGATTGAAGAAGCACGGCGACCGTTGGATGGACATCCAACAGTCACTGCTGTGTGTTGACTAAGTTGACAAAGCCTTGCGTACGCATCAATTTTTTTAGGACATCGTCATCGTCAACCTAGTAGGCCTAGAAGTCAGCCTCCAAATCTGTGGAAAACAACATACAACCCATTAGCCATTATTTTCAATAATTTACAGCCCATTTGCTAATTCTTAAGGATATTTGAAGCCCATATTCTTTTTATTAGCATTACATACCATATATTCTAGGCACTGCTAAAAAATTCAATGAAATTTTGCATATTTAGGTGGGGTCCGAACTCTTTTAATCACGAAATTTCGAGTCACGTTAAAAATAATTTTCAAAAAATTATATCAAAATAAAATCCAAAAAACAATTCTCCACAAAGAAAATGAATGAAATTTAGAATCTTAACTAGCAAGATGCCCGTTCGTTGCACAGAACATGAAGATGCATTTGTATGAGTAGTTTATCTTGTGGGAGAAAAGATGATATTTTAATGTAATTGCCAGTTGGCTTTGGTTTTTATAAGAGTAGAGAGTAGAGAAATCCTGAAAAAAATGATATTTTAATGCAATTGCCAGTTGGCTTTGGTTTAAAAATTTACAGCCCATTTCTTACAACTTATAGCCTGTTTTTTGGGGAAGCCCATTTCTTACTACTTACATCCCTCCTCGTCTTGAAAGATTTACAGCCCAGCAGGGCTAAGAAAAGCAAGTAGGCCTCGGTTTTGGTATTCTCCAAAAAAAGAACTGGGCTAGCCAATTTTAGAAAGAAAAAATATATCAACTGGGCTCGTCATGTGCTTAATAATAGCATAAGCGTGGGCTAGACGGGCCACAGCCCCCGCACAACGCGCAGTTGAGCTCCGTCTCTGAAACTGAAAAACAACTGGGCGAGCTGATGGGTCCCTGGTGTTATCCGCTTGTTGTGTAATTTTCTTGTTTATTGACTACATTGACAATGGTGTGGGACCTAGTTGTCAAACAATTAGGAGGAAGTATTTTTTTGGCTTGTAATAACGAGGCACCTGCTTGCGAAATGCAATGACCCTGGTGGGTCCCTACTGTCAGCCTCTCCACGTACAGTCATCTCCTGATTCCTCTTGGTCATTGACCATGTTGACAACGCCAGACGATGACGGGCGCAGTGAGCGAACCAAGGCGGAGAACGACGACAAGGCCTCGGACGGGAACAGACAACTGCCATGGAAGATGCGGCAGTGTAGTGGCAGGTGGAGGGGAGTACGAGGGCAACAACATGCAAGTCAAGCATACAAATGGTACAAAAATCCCAAGGATTAATTGTTCATGAAATTTTTAGACAAAACCCAGATTGAACATGACAGTAACATCTAACCCAACCACTCTTTTTGCAGTCACAAACAAATGGATCAGTCTGATCCATAAAATCAACATCCTGTGCAAAAAAATTTATTTCAGGATGTCTACAACTTGTTGTAAATAGAAGCCGAGCACGTTTAGAAGCCCATTTGTCCACCTGAAACTTCTTTTTTTGCTGTTCAACATGTTCTTCCATGAGAAATCTCTTGCTGTAAAAATTAAGCCTCATGGACAATAGTAACCTCGCATTCAACAGGAATAATGTGACAAAGCTTCTGTTTGCTTGGTTGGATGCATATCGTCCCATCGTTATTGTCCTCAAACGATTGCCATGAGAACTGAGAAAATCCTTGTGCTTATTACGCCAACGGTTGGTTATATGTTTTTCTCCATGTGCTTCTGCCTAAGTAGACATGAAGATTGAAAACAGTTAAGGTCTAAAAATAGAGTATGTTGAAAGAACGACAACTGAACAGTTAATTCTAGTACAATATATACGGGCTTTCAATGTGCATGAAATCATCACCTCTATGTATAAATTCTCCAGAGATCGAAAGCATCGCAGCAAGCCAATAATTATGTCCAGATCAAAACTATACATTCTGATATATATGATCTTGACAGAATCCAGCAACATTGATAGCCTATCAATGGACGAACTCTTCATTGAGCATATAACATAATATTAGTACCCAAAGTGTACTCCAAGATTATATAAAACTTATGCGCACAAATGAAAAATGCAGCATATGATTACAAATGTGTAGATGATAATATATGGTACCTGAAAAAGTGAGGATCCAAACACCAATTCCTTGTGATTATTAAACGGGTCACGAATTACACCCAAGGTCTCCAGTTTGGGCACAAAGACGACAGTTATTTCTGAAGGTGTATAACAATTATGAAGGAGCAACCTTTCAAGTGAAGGGGCATCTTCGATGATGAGCTGCTGTCCTTTAAAACAAATTCCAATGCTTTTAAGGTGAGGCGACTTTATTTGGAGACAACTGATACCGATTTCTATTCCCAAAACAATCAGCAAGCGCTCTAGGGCAGAGCAACTGGAGTGGATGATGCTGTGCAGTGAGGCCTCTGACGGATAAACCACCACAAGCGAAAGTTTTTGTAGCAGTGGGAGTCGAAGCATTTGTACCAGATCGTCTGGTAGATGGCACCGAGCGAAGGTGGCGGTGTGGAGAGAGGAGGAAAACCGCGAGATGGACAATGGTGGTGTGGGCTGATATGTCTCCAACGTATCTATAATTTTTGATTGCTCCATGCTACATTACCTACTGTTTTGGGCAATATTGGGCTTTATTTTCCACTTTTATATTATTTTTGGGACTAACCTATTAACCGGAGGCCCAGCCCAGATTTGCTGTTTTATGCCTATTTCAGTGTTTCGAGGAAAAGGAATATCAGACGGAGTCAAAACGGAACGAAATCAACTGGAGAAGTTATTTTTGGAAGGAAAGCCACCCGATGGACTTGGAGTGCACGTCAGGAGATACGGGAGGTGCTCACGAGTGTGGGGGGCGTGCCCCCCTGCCTCGTGGGGCCCCCGTAGCTCCTCCGACGTACCCCCTGCACCCATATATACTCTTGTACCCTAAAACTTCCAGAACAGAAGATAGATCGGGAGTTCCGCTGCCGCAAGCCTCTGTAGCCACCAAAAACCTCTCGGGTGCCCTTTCCGGCGCCCTGCCGGAGGGGTATCCCATCACCGGTGGCCATCTTCATCATCCCGGTGCTATCCATGACGAGGAGGGAGTAGTTCACCCTCGAGGCTGAGGGTATGTACCAGTAGCTATGTGTTTGATCTCTCTCTCTCTCGTGTTCTCTCTCGTGTTCCCTCTATGGCACGATCTTGATGTATCCCGAGCTTTGCTATTATAGTTGGATCTTATGATGTTTCTCCCCCTCTACTCTCTTGTGATGAATTGAGTTTCCCCTTTGAAGTTATCTTATCGGATTGAGTCTTTTATGAGAACACTTGATGTATGCCTTGCCGTGATTATCTGTGGTGACAATGGGATATCATGTGCCACTTGATGTATGTTTTGGTGATCAACTTGCGGGTTTCGTGACATTGGGAACCTATGCATAGGGGTTGGCACACTTTCTTGACTCTCCGATAGAAACTTTGGGGCATTCTTTGGAGTACTTTGTGTTGGTTGGATGAATATGAGATTGTGTGATGCATATTGTATAATCATGCCCACGGATACTTGAGGTGACAATGGAGTATCTAGGTGACATTAGGGTTTTGGTTGATTTGTGTCTTAAGGTGTTATTCTAGTACAAACTCTTTTATAGATTGATCCGAAAGAATAACTTTGAGGTGGTTTCGTACCCTACCATAATCTCTACATTTGTTCTCCGCTATTAGTGGCTTCGGAGTGACTCTTTGTTGCATGTTGAGGGCTTGTTATATGATCTATCTATGTTATTATTGTTGAGAGAACTTGCACTAGTGAAAGTATGAACCCTAGGCCTTGTTTCCTATCATTGCAATACCGTTTACGATCACTTTTACCACTTGTTACCTTGCTGTTTTTATATTTTCAGTTTACAAAAACCTTTATCTACCATCCATATTGCACTTGTATCACCATCTCTTCGCCGAACTAGTGCACCTATATAGTTTACCATTGTATTGGGTGTGTTGGGGACACAAGAGACTCTTTGTTATTTGGTTGCAGGGTTGCTTAAGAGAGACCATCTTCATCCTACGCCTCCTACGGATTGATAAACCTTAGGTCATCCACTTGAGGGAAATTTGCTACTGTCCTACATACCTGTGCACTTGCAGGCCCAACAACGTCTGCAAGAAGAAGGTTGTGTAGTAGACATCAAGCTCTTTTCTGGCGCCGTTACCGGGGAGGCTAGGTAAGTGAAGGTATATCTTTAGATCTTGCAATCGAATCTTTTTGTTTCTTGTTTTAGCACTAGTTTAGTTTATAAAAGAAAACTACAAAAAAATGGAATTAAGGATGCCTTATATGTTTCATCTTTTTAATGTCTTTTGTGAAAATGATGGGAAGGAAAATTGTGCTCAAGTACTAGAAGAAGAATTACATAGAATGCTTGGCATAAAATATGTGAATGATGAGCATGATTGCAATGTTGTTAGTATGAATTCCTTGAATATCCATGATGCTAATGATATGCAAAGCCACAAGCTTGGGGAAGCTATGTTTGATGAAGATGATATTTTTTGTCCCCCAAGCTTTGATGAGCAAATTTACTATGATGAAAGCATGCCTCCTATCTATGATGATTATTGTGATGACACGTATGCTTTAAAGAATAATGATAACTATGAAACTTGTCATCTTGATCTTAATTCTCAATCATATGATAGTTATTTTGTTGAGTTTGCTCCCACTACTATTCCGAATGAGAAGAATTTTGCTTATGTGGAGAGTTGTAAATTTTTGTAGATCATGAAAAGAATGCTTTAGGTGCTGGTTATATTGTTGAATTCATTCATGATGCTACTGAACATTATTATGAGGGAGGAATATATGCTTGTAGGAATTGCAATAATATCAAGTTTCCTCTCTATGTGCTTAAAATCTTGAAGCTATGCTTGTTTTACCTTCCTATGCTTGTTGATTATTGTTTCCATAAGTTGTTTGTTCACAAAATCCCTATGCATAGGAAGTGGGTTAGGCTTAAATGTGCTAGTCATATGCTTCATGATGCTCCCGTTATGTTTCAATTCTTATCTTTTATGTGAGCATCATTGTCATCATCATGCCTAGCTAGAAAGGCATTAAAGAAAAGCGCTTGTTGGGAGACAACCCAATATTTATCCTTACTGTTTTTGTGTGTACACATGATTATTCTACTGTAGTAATCATGCTTTATAGCTTTTGTTCCAATAAAGTGCCAAGTAAGACCTTTAGGATAGCTTACGGTGATAGTTGTGTTGATCCTGCTGAAAATCAGAAACTTTTGCACTAAATTAGTTTTGTTAATTTACAGAAATGTGCTTCTGATATGATTCTTTTTGCTATGGATTTGCACACGAATTTCTTAGGACTTCCTAATTTGTTAGGATTTTTGGAGTTCCAGAAGTATACATTTGATACAGATTACTACAGACTGTTCTGTTTTTGACAGATTCTGTTTTCTATGTGTTGTTTGCTTATTTTGATGAATCTATGAGTAGTATCGGAGGGTATGAACCATAGATAAGCTGGAGTACAGTAGATATTACACTAATATGAATTTAGAATGAGTTCATTACAGTACCTTGAAGTGGTGTTTTGTTTTTCTTTCACTAACGGAGCTTACGAGTTTTCTGTTAAGTTTTGTGTTGTGAAGTTTTCAAGTTTTGGGTAAAGATTCGATGGACTATGGAACAAGGAGTGGCAAGAGCCTAAGCTTGGGGATGCCCAAGGCACCCCAAGGTAATATTCAAGGACAACCAAGAGCCTAAGCTTGGGGATGCCCCGGAAGGCATCCCCTCTTTCGTCTTCGTTCATCGGTAACTTTACTAGGAGCTATATTTTTATTCACCACATGATATGTGTTTTGCTTGGAGCTTCATTTTATCTTTTTAGTATTTGCTTTCTATTAATTAGATTAATGTTTTGCATCTTTAGTTTCAATAAAAAAGTCAAGGATAGCCTTTGTCATGCTTATTTTGCTAGTATACATGTTGCTGTTTGAAAACAGAAAGTTTACCGCTGTTGCAAAAATTCCCTAGAAAAGTCAGAGAGTGTTATAATGTTGAATCTTTTTGCATACTGAGCTCTGATAAATTTACTATAGTGGGAATTTTAGTTCATAATTTTTGGAGTTAGGGAAGTATTGATACTCTTGCATTCTTTACAGACTGTACTGTTTTGACAGATTGCTGTTATGTTTGCGTTGTTTGCATATGTTTGTTTGTTTAATGATTCTATTTGATGATAGGATATTAAATATGCAGAGGCATTTAGTATTCAATGTTGAATAATAATGTTAGTGATTTGTTACAGTAGAAAATGATAAGGTTTTGCATTGGTTTATACTAACCTATCTCACAAGTTCTTGTTGAGTTTGTTGTGGATGAATCTTTTGATAAAAAGAGAAACCATGATATGAGAGGAATTAAGGAGACACAAAAGTTCAAGCTTGGGGATGCCCAAGGCACCCCAAGATAATATTTTAAGAATTCTCAAGCATCTAAGCTTGGGGATGCCCCGGTAGGCATCCCATCTTTCTTCTTCAACAACTATCGGTTAGTATCGGTTGAGCCTAAGTTTTTGCTTCTTCACATGAGTTGTGCTCTACTTGCAATGTAGTTTTCTTTAGCTTTGCTTGCTGTTTGAATAAATTATCAAGATCTGAAAGTATTAAATGGGAGATTCTTCACATAGTTGCATAATTATTCGAATACTCATTGATCTTCACTTATATCTTTCAGAGTAGTTTGTCATTTGCTCTAGTGCATCACTTATATCTTTTAGAGCATGGTGGTAGTTTTATTTTGAAGAAATAGATGAACTCTCATGCTTCACTTAGATTATTTTGAGAGTCGTTAATAGCATGGTAATTTGCTTAATACTCCCTCCGTTCCTCAATATAAGGTGTATTATTTTTACAAAAAGTCAAACTTCTCTAAGTTTGACCAAGTTTATAGGCAAAAATATCAATATCTAGAATACCAAATCATTATCACTAGATTCATCATGAACTATATTTTTACATTTTATATATTTAGTATTGTAAATCTTTATATATTTTGCTATAAAGTTAGTCAAACATAGACAACAGTTGACTTTTTGAAAATCTAATACACCTTATATTTAGGAACGGAGGGAGTATTAATATACTTGGTGTTCAAGATATGTGAAACTTTCTTTCGAGGGCGTTGAATACTAAGATAAGTTTGATGCTTGATAATTGTTTTGAGATATGAAGATGGTGATATTAGAGTCATGCTAGTTAAGTAGTTGTGAATTCAAAGAATACTTGGGTTGAAGTTTGCGATTCCTGTAGCATGAACATATGGTGAACCGTTATGTGATGAACTCGGAGCATGATTTATTTATTGATTTTCTTCCTTATGAGTGGCGGTCGGGGACAAGCGATGGTATTTTCCTACCAATCTATCCCCCTAGGAGCATGCACGTAATACTTTGCTTTGATAACTTCTAGATTTTTGCAACAAGTATATGAGTTCTTTATGACTAATGTTGAGTCCATGGATTATACGCACTTTTTCCCATCCTTCCACCTTTGCTAGCCTCTCTAATACCGCACACTTTTTGCCGGTATCATACACCCACCATATACCTTCCTCAAAACAGCCACCATACCTACCTATCATGGGATTTCCATAGCCATTCCGAGATATATTGCCATGCGACTTTCCACCATTCCATTTATTATGACACGCTCCATCATTGTCATATTGCTAGCATGATCATGTAGTTGACATCGTATTTGTGGCAAGGCCACTGTCGGTGTCAAAACCGGCGGATCTCGGGTAGGGGGTCCCGAACTGTGCGTCTAGGCGGATGGTAACAGGAGACAAGGGACACGATGTTTTTACCCAGGTTCGGGCCCTCTCGGTGGAGGTAAAACCCTACTCCTGCTTGATTAATATTGATGATATGGGTGGTACAAGAGTAGATCTACCACGAGAGCAAAGAGGATAAACCCTAGAAGCTAGCCTATGGTATGATTGTTGTTCGTCCTACGGACTAAAACCCTCCGGTTTATATAGACAACGGAGAGGGTTAGAGTTACACAGAGTCGGTTACAATGGTAGGAGATCTACATATCCGTATCGCCAAGCTTGTCTTCCACGCCAAGGAAAGTCCCATCCGGACACGAGACGGAGTCTTCAATCTTGTATCTTCATAATCCAGGAGTCCGGCCGAAGGTGATAGTTCGGCTATCCGGACACCCCCTAGTCCAGGACTCCCTCAGTAGCCCCTGAACCAGGCTTCAATGACGACGAGTCCGGCACGCATATTGTCTTCGGCATTGCAAGGCGGGTTCCTTCTCCGAATACTTCATAGAAGATTTTGAACACGAGGATAGTGTACGGCTCTGCAAAATAAGTTCCACATACCACCGTAGAGAGAATAATATTTACGCAAGTTCAATCTGCTGACGTATTTCATGGCGTGACATCACACCACGGCCAAGCCTTTATTTGAATCGTTTTTACTGTTCCACCTCAGCGCGTTTAGCGAGGCGGTTTCCTTGGCACGTCTTGTCAAAGCAGAGATCGTGTCCCCTTATTCCGGGATTCTCATCAATACGGGCGTGGGTAACCCAACCGCGCCATTGATTACGGCGCTTGGGAGATAAGCGAGTTTTACTAGGCTGGTGGGGACGCATAGTTTCATCCATCCATATAAGGGGATAAGGATCCACCTTTTTACCTACGCCTTCTTCCTCCTTTGCTTATCCATTTCCGCGCACTCGAGCTCCAGCGCCCAAGTCCGCACATCTTGCCTCAACCTTCCCCAGCCATGTCCGGAGCGGGAGGCAAGTGGATGGCCTCCTCCGTCACGGAGGGGCACATCAAAAGGCTGCAAAAGGCCGGATACCTGTCCAGCGACATCGCGCATCGACTCCCCGACAAGGGGCAGCTTATCCCCACCCCCGGGCCCCATGAGAGGGTGGTGTTCCTCACCCACTTCCTCCGCGGACTAGGTTTTCCACTTCACCCATTTGTCCAGGGGCTCATGTTCTTCTACGGCCTGGATTTCCACGATCTGGCCCCGAATTTCATCCTCAACATCTCGGCGTTCATCGTCGTGTGCGAGGCCTTCCTCTGCATCCAGCCCCACTTCGGCTTATGGCTGAAGACCTTCAATGTCAAGCCGAAGGTAGTGGGCGGCTGCCAAGCGGAGTGCGGAGGTGCCATGGTGGGCAAGATGCCCAATGTCCTATGGCTCGAGGGCTCCTTCGTGGAGACCATAAAGGGGTGGCAATCGGGGTGGTTCTACATCACCGAGCCGCATGACCTAAATGGGTAGCGGCCCATGAATTCCGATCTGGCTTCCCTACACGTCTCACTTCTTGGAAAGAGAAGGGCCTATCATGGAGTGATTTGGAGGAGCTGTCCGGACTCCAATCTTGCGTCCAAACCTTGGTGAACAAGAAGCTCAAGCTCGTCAACGTAGTCCAGGTCATGCTCATCCGCCGGATCCTCCCGTGCCAAAAACGGGCCTTTAATTTGTGGGAGTTTGATCCGTCACAGCACCAAACCTTGAGCAGGCTCTTCGACACTACGTACGAAGATGCCTGGAAGGTGTTGTTCAAGGGCGCCGAGGCTCCCACATCCGCTACCGAAGATTACGGATTCAGCTCGCAGCGTCAAGCCGGCGAGGTAGGCTATTTTGCCCTTTACAGGACGTTTATTTTCCATAGTTTGACTCTATGCGGGATCTAAACTCCCTTTACCTTTGACAGGCCTGGCAAAAGACGTTCGGGCAGGTTAACTGTCCAGCTCCCTTGCCAGAAGACCCAGCGGACGCCCAACTAACGGGGCTGCTGGCTCCGGCGCCTTACGTGGTGCCGGAGAAGAAGGCCAAGAAGAAGGCCACGGGAACCCGAAAGAGTTCCCGGCATCAGGTGTTATCGGACTCATCGTTCGATGACTCCAAGGCGGACTCCTCCCGCGAAGACGAGGAGGAGAAAAAACAGGCTTCTCCCCCAGCAGGGGGAGAGAAGAAAAGGAAGGCCTCCCCAACTGGGGAGGCCAGAGGGTCCAAGAAGGGAAGGACCCTTCCTCCGGACTAATCCACCAACGCCGACGACGGCGAAGAGGGGTGGTCACCGAGGGCTAAGCCCCTGGCGACATCGTAAGTGTCCGAATACCAGAATAATTCATGGCATTTTATTTGTCGCATAAAATCTCCTAACGCCGAATACAACCTTGCATCCCGCCCAAGGACGGGCTCGATATTTCAACGAGCGGCTCCCTGGCTCCGTCGGACGTGAATAGCACTTCACTTCCGGCCGCCTCCTCTCCTCGTGCTGTTGATGACGCCGAGGTGGGGTCCCAAAAGGGGCCCAACCAGGAGGAGGTGGTCCTAGAGGCACCGCAAGGTGACCTCGCGGACTCCGGGCGCAAAGGGGGCAAAACCCCAGAGGGCTCTAAGTCTGGCCCTGTGCCGGACTCTGTACCGGAACCTACAGTGGTTCCGAAGTCCGACAGGCGGCTCCTCCATAAGAAGGGCGAGACTGCGACATCGGCGGCCTCCGTCCAACCGGAGGCACCGGACAGCTTGCTGGAGGCGCTTAACGGCACCTCCATCGACGAGGAGCTCCGCACTGTTATGAGTGCGGTGATCCAGAAAGTTCAATCCACCAAGAGCGGGCTGACTGAAGCCTGTACCAGCCTTCTAACAGGTTTTGAGGTAAGTTTCTAAGATATGTAAGAATATTACTGCATAGACAGTAGCCCCTGATGCTTAGTTCGGTGTTCAGAAAGAAAAGCCGAGCTGAGGATCTAAAAAGATATACGCAGGAGTCTAACATAAATATATCAATATGGGAATGTAGGCTGCGCTGCTGACCTCTGCCGCACTGACTGCGGAGGTCAATGCATTGAAGCAGAGCCTCGAGCGGTCCGAGAACGAGCTCGGCCTTGCCAAGAAGCAGCTCGAGGACAAGGATGGTAAGTAATACCTTATTAAAGTAATACCTTATAGAAAGGATTTGGTTGCAAAAAATGACAGGAATAACGTGAGTATTGCAGGGGCCACGAACGAGGTGGCGACCCTGAAGGAAGCAGTGTCCAAGGCCGAAAACAATGCGGCCGCAGAGCGCACCGAGCGAGAGAAGCAGGAGGCGCGGGTGGCGGAGGTGCGGCAAGAGCTCCAGGCTCTCGTGGAAAAACACGAGAGTTTGGAGCGTGACTTGAAGACTCGAGAGTCTGAGCTCGCCTTGGCTCTTGAGAGTGCCAAAGCCGCTAAGGCCGAAGCCCAGAAGGCCCTCCAGAAGATTGGGGCGATAAAAAAGATAGCGGCGGGTAAGGCATTCTTCATGCAAAGCAAGCATGTGAAAGTGAATTATGTGTTACTTACCCGAATTCGGAGCTCTCCAGGAGTGTTCGTAGATCTGCCCCATAGTGTGTCCGATGCTGCCGCGTTCTACCGAGCCGAGAAGGGGAGCTCGACGGAAAAGGTGTTCTGGTCTCAATATCCCGAGGCCGGACATCCGGTGCCCCTGAGCGACCAGCTGAAGCAGCTGGTCGAGCTCCACAAGGTGGCCGAACAGGCCATGAAGGGCCTTATAGTTCGGTTGTGGCCTAAAAAAGCCATGCCTGGGAGCTACTTCGGTCTGGTGCGGTGGCTGGTGGACACCTGTCCATGGATTGAAGTCATCAAGCGTTCCGTCTGCATTGAAGGTGCCCGTCGGGCCCTTGCCCACGCTAAAGTGCACTGGGGCAGGATGGACGCCGAGAAGCTTGTGACGGACGCGCCACTGCCGGGCAAGGAGTATCGCAAGCCCGAGATGTACTATGAGGGTGTCCTGAAGGGTGCCCGCCTTATAGCGGGTGAATGCTCCAAAGATGTAATTTTTTAGTAGACTCGCATTTGTTATCCTGTACGCTAAAATCTTTGTTCATATGCGCTAAGCAACGCTTGTTAATTTAAAATATTACCTTCTGTGCGGCCGTTTATCAAATTTGAGAGATGGCGAGTCGTTGGCTTCAGCCCCCATGCCACGAGTGCTGGGGTGTTCGGGATAAACTTGAGCGCTCTTACTCCCATTCTTGAGTCCTTCGAGGGAGGCGTTCAACACGACGAACGAGGCAACTGGACTATAATGCTTGAACACTCTGACTTAGCCATAGAATTCTATAATTTTAAGTTTCGGCAAAGCCCCTGGTATTCAGAAGACCGAGTTCGGGGCACTATCCACGCCTTGGCCGGACAATGCCGACTCCTCGCTCTAAGCGGCATGAGTCTTTTGGGACCCGAAAAACCTCTTGAACAGCGACCAGCTCTCGCCCTATCATGATGGTCAGTTTTAGCTTTCTCCACTGAGGTGCTCAACCTAGCTCAACCGGGGCACAATCGCAGTGGTTCTCCTAGCGCTACCTTAGCCGATATAACGGAATGTAGGGTCCCAAAACATGGGAGCTAGGCAAACCCAACTATTGACCCAAGACATGATTCGGAGCCGATGCATATAATGCTATAAGTTCGGGGTGCCGCACTTGTGAAAGTGTTCGGACTTATCACACCATGTTTTGGGGTACTAAAGCCCCTGGTGTATTGACCGTACCAAGTTGTATGGGTGCAACATGTCATAGATGAACATTTATGAAAAAAGGAATGCAATAATAAGTAGAAGCTATGTATTGTTTATTCAAAAGATACTGCAATAAAAGCAGGACGATACAAATAGTGCGATAAGCAAGGGATGGGACTATTTAACATGTCCCCCTCCAGGGGTAGGCTGCGGGATAGTATGTAAAACAGGTATACTGCTCGTAATAGAGACCACCTGGACACTCGACGTAGCTTTTCTGCTTCCCTGGCTGTTGCATCGTGAGTTCGGCGATTCTACTGCCGGACAGGGCTTCTGGAAAATGAAGTCCTGAGAATAAGAAAAAAAAGAATGACACCATTGGGAGCCCCTGGTGCGGTTGAGCCGCACTCTGGGCATGCCGTGGTCCTGCCCCTCCCTCGATGCCCATGGTATCTCCAGAGCGTAGTTATGTATGCGTGGTACTGGTCTCGCGATTTCGCGAGGGCTGGGGTTGGGGCCGCATTGCTACGCGTGCTCGGAACATGCCAGGCGGTCTTGTTGTAGGTTACTCCAGGCGTGCTTGACGGTGTCCGGACGTTTAGTAGTCGGACTCGAGAATTTCCTAAAGAGGCCGCTTTATACTTCCGCCGCAAGGGCCGCCGTATGCTCCTCCATTCAGAGAGAGCGTTTGGTGTTTCCATTGACCGTGATTACTCCTCGAGGGCCTGGCATCTTGAGCTTGAGGTATGCGTAGTGCGGCACCGCATTGAACTTTGCAAATGCGGTTCGTCCGAGCAGTGCGTGATAGCTGCTGCGGAATGGGACTATGTCGAAGATTAATTCCTTGCTTTGGAAGTTATCCGGGGATCCGAAGACCACTTCGAGTGTAATTGAGCCTGTACGGTTGGCCTCTACACCTGGTATGACGCCTTTAAAGGTCGTTTTTGTGGGTTTAATCCTTGAGGGGTCTATGCCCATTTTGCGCACTGTATCCTGGTAAAGCAGGTTCAGGCTGCTGCCGCCGTCCATCAGGACTCTAGTGAGGTGAAATCCGTCAATGATTGGGTCAAGAACCAATGCGGCGAATCCGCCGTGGCGGATGCTAGTGGGGTGGTCCCTTCGATCAAAAGTGATCGGACATGAGGACCATGGGTTGAACTTTGGGGCGACAGGCTCCATCGTGTATACGTCCCTTAGTGCACGCTTCTGCTCCCTTTTGGGTATGTGGGTTGCATATATCATGTTCACCCTCCGCACTTGTGTGGGAAAGCCCTTCTGTCCTCTATTGTTCGGCGGCCGGGGCTCCTCCTCGTCATCGCCATGCCGCCCCTTGTCGTTGTTTTTGGCATTTAACTTGCCTGCCTGCTTGAACACCCAACAATCCCTGTTGGTGTGGTTGGCTGGTTTTTCGGGGGTGCCATGTATCTGGCACGAGCGATCGAGTATTCGGTCCAAATTGGACGAGCCCTGAGTATTTCCTTTGAACGGCTTTTTCCGCTGACCGGGTTTAGAGCCTCTGAATCCGACATTGACTGTCGTATCTTCAGCATTATCGCCGTTAATGTGGCGCTTGTGCTTGTTGCGACGCGACCTGCCATTGCTGTCCTTGGTATCCGAACTACCAAGGTTGTTGGTCAGGTTGTTACTGCGAGCTAGCCAGCTGTCTTCTCCCGTGCAGAAGCGGGTCATGAGTGATGTGAGGGCCGCCATGGATTTCGGCTTTTCCTGTCCTAGGTGCCGGGCAAGCCACTCGCCACGGATGTTATGTTTGAAGGCTGCAAGGGCCTCTGCATCCGGACAGTCAACGATTTGTTTTTTCTTGGTTAAGAACCATGTCCAGAATTGTCTGGCCGATTCATCTGGCTGCTAAATTATGTGGCTTAGGTCATCGGTGTCTGGTGGTCGCACATATGTGCCCTGGAAGTTATCAAGGAATGCGGCTTCCAGGTCTTCCCAACAACCAATTGATTCTGCTGGCAAGCTGTTGAGCCAATGCCGAGCTGGTCCTTTAAGCTTGAGTGGGAGGTATTTGATGGCATGTAGATCATCGCCGCCGGCCATGTGGATGTGAAGGAGATAGTCCTTAATCCAAACCGCAGGATCTGTTGTGCCGTCGTATGATTCAATGTTTACGGGTTTGAAACCCTCAGGGATTTGATGATCCATTACTTCGTCTGTGAAGCATAGTGGGTGTGCGGCGCCTCTGTATTGGGCTATATCACGACGCAGCTCGAATGAGCTTTGTCTACTGTGTTTGGCCCGGCCGGAATTGATGTATCCGGCGTGACGGTTGTCATCACGTGTCGTGGGGCGCCCACGCGATCCATAGATCGATCTTATTTGTCTTGCCTTGTCCTCCAATATGTCTCGCAGGTCTGGTGCATTCTCCCGTGGCTTTGTACTTTTTGAGCGACGCCGGGGTGCGGCTTTAGTGGAGGGCCTAGAGGCCTCTCTGTCGCGGCCACGAGGTGGCCGGTCGGCCGCGTCATGCGCTGGTGATGTAGGTTTGGGTGCTTCCTCCTCTAATTGGGGTAGCAGCCTGCGTTTTGGGTAGCTCTTGGAGGGGCGATCGAGTTTGTAATCTTTGGCTGCAAGGACTTTGGTCCATCTGTCAGCTAGCAAGTCTTGGTCAGCTCTAAGCTGCTCCTGCTTTTTCTTGAGGCTGTTTCCCGTGGCCATAAGCCTGCGCTTGAAACGCTCTTGTTCGATGGGATCCTCGGGCATGACAAATTCGTCGTCGTTGAGGGAGGCATATAATTATCGTCCTCTACCTCTCTGCCTGCCGCTCTATCATGAGGGCTGGCTTCTCCCTCCTCATGTGCTGAATTCTGCTGGAGGGGGTTGTCTTCGGCACTATCCGGGGTGTTATAATCTCCCGTGCCGGAATCACCGTTTTTGCTGTGGTGGGATTTAGAGCGGCGCCGCTGACGCTGGCGCTTGGGCTGTTTCTTGGAGGGGTCGTCCTCTGATGTTCCATTGCCATTCCCATCTTTTGGGATGTCCACCATGTATATGTCATATGACGAGGTGGCCTCCCAGTGCCCTGTAGGCGCTGGTTCTTGGTTGTCTCCTGCATCGTCGTCCATACCGTCGATGTCTTCAGAGTCAAAGTCGAGCATGTCGGTTAAATTGTCGACAATGGCTACCAAGTGGGTGGTGGGTGGGCGTTGAATTTCTTCGTCGTCCGCATCCCAACCTTCCTGACCATAGTCCGGCCAGGGCTCTCCTGATAAAGAGAGAGACTTTAGTGAATTCAGGATGTCGCCAAAGGGCGAGTGCTGAAAGATGTCCGCGGCAGTGAACTCCATAATCGGCGCCGAATCGGATTTGATTGGCAGGGGCGCGGGAGGTTCGGAGTCCGGAGAGGAGTCCGGCACCTCGGAGTCACGGGCTTTGCAAAGGACAGGGATGGTGTTCGGCTCAATCACCGTAGAGATCGTAGCCCCCGAGGCGGTGTCCAGCCACTCGTCCTCGATCGGCGAAGTCGGCTCCAAGCTAAGGGTCGAAGCGGATGCTGGTGCGGCCTCCAGGGCACTGTTCGGCGGCAGAGCTAGATCATACCCATCGAGACAGTGCGGCGCACTTGGCTGTGGCTCGAATCCGTCGAAGATCAAGTCTCCGCGGATGTCAGCCGTGTAGTTCAAACTCCCAAATCTGACCTGATGGCCAGGGGCGTAGCTTTCGATCTGCTCCAGATGGCCAAGTGAATTGGCCCACAGTGCAAAGCCGCTGAATACGAAGATCTGTCCGGGGAGAAAAGTCTCACCCTGGACCGCATCGTTGTTGATGATCGAAGGAGCCATCGGGCCTAAAGGTGACGACACAGAGGAACTCTCAATGAAAGCACCAATGTCGGTGTCAAAACCGGCGGATCTCGGGTAGGGGCTCCCGAACTGTGCGTCTAGGTGGATGGTAACAGGAGACAAGGGACACGATGTTTTTACCCAGGTTCGGGCCCTCTCGGTGGAGGTAAAACCCTACTCCTGCTTGATTAATATTGATGATATGGGTGGAAAAGAGTAGATCTACCACGAGATCAAAGAGGCTAAACTCTAGAAGCTAGCCTATGGTATGATTGTTGTTCGTCCTACGGACTAAAACCCTCCGGTTTATATAGACACCGGAGAGGGTTAGGGTTACACAGAGTCAGTTACAATGGTAGGAGATCTACATATCCGTATCGCCAAGCTTGTCTTCCACACCAAGGAAAGTCCCATCCGGACACAAGACGGAGTCTTCAATCTTGTATCTTCATAATCCAGGAGTCCGGCCGAAGGTGATAGTTCGGCTATCCGGACACCCCCTAGTCCAGGACTCCCTCAGCCACCATTCATAATTCTTCCATACATGTCACTCATGATTCATTGCATATCCCGGTACACCGCCGGAGGCATTCATATAGAGTCATACTTTGTTCTAAGTATCGAGTTGTAATTGTTGAGTTGTAAGAAAAATAAAAGTGTGATGATCATCATTATTAGAGCATTGTCCCAAGTGAGGAAAAGATGATGGAGACTATGATTCCCCCGTAAGTCGGGATGAGACTCCGGACGAAAAAAAGAGGCCAAAAAAGAGAAAGGCCCAAACAAAAAAAACAAAAAAAATGAGAGAAAAAGAGAGAAGGGACAATGCTACTATCCTTTTACCACACTTGTGCTTCAAAGTAGCACCAAGATCTTCATGATAGAGAGTCTCTCATTTTGTCACTTTCATATACTAGTGGGAATCTTTCATTATAGAACTTGGCTTGTATATTCCAATGATGGGCTTCCTCAAAATGCCCTAGGTCTTCGTGAGAAAGCAAGTTAGATGGACACCCACTTAGTTTCTTTTGTAGAGCTTTCATATACTTATAGCTCTAGTGCATCCGTTGCATGGCAATCCCTACTCACTCACATTGATATCTATTGATGGGCATCTCCATAGCCCGTTGATACGCCTAGTTGATGTGAGACTATCTTCCCTCCTTTTTGTCTTCTCCACAACCACCATTCTATTCCACATAGTGCTATATCCATGGCTCACACTCATGTATTGCGTGAAGATTGAAAAAGTTTTGAGAATGTCATAAGTATGAAACAATTGCTTGGCTTGTCATCGGGGTTGTGCATGATTTTAATATTTTATGTGGGGAAGATGGAGCATAGCCAGACTATATGATTTTGTAGGGATAACTTTCTTTGGCCATGTTATTTTGAGAAGACATGATTGCTTTGATTAGTATGCTTGAAGTATTATTATTTTTATGTCAATATGAACTTTTGTCTTGAATCTTTCGGATCTGAATATTCATATCACAATTAAGAAGATTTACATTGGAATTATGACAAAGTATCACTCCGCATCAAAGATTCTCTTTTTATCATTTACCTACTCGAGGACGAGCAGGAATTAAGCTTGGGAATGCTTGATACGTCTCCAACGTATCTATAATTTTTGATTGCTCCATGCTACTTTATCTACTGTTTTGGGCAATATTGGGCTTTATTTTCCACTTTTATATTATTTTTGGGACTAACCTATTAACTGGAGGCCCAGCCCAGATTTGCTGTTTTATGCCTATTTCAGTGTTTCGAGGAAAAGGAATATCAGACGGAGTCAAAACGGAATGAAATCAACTGGAGAAGTTAATTTTGGAAGGAAAGCCACCCGATGGACTTGGAGTGCACGTCAGGAGATAGGGGAGGTGCTCACGACGGTGGGGGCGTGCCCCCTGCCTCGTGGGGCCCTCGTAGCTCCTCCGACGTACCCCCTGCACCCATATATACTCTTGTACCCTAAAACTTCCAGAATAGAAGATAGATCGGGAGTTCCGCCGCCGCAAGCCTTTGTAGCCACCAAAAACCTCTCGGGAGCCCTTTCTGGCGCCCTGCCGGAGGGGGATCCCATCACCGGTGGCCATCTTCATCATCCCGGCGCTATCCATGACGAGGAGGGAGTAGTTCACCCTCGGGGCTGAGGGTATGTACCAGTAGCTATGTGTTTGATCTCTCTCTCTCGTGTTCTCTCTCGTGTTCCCTCTATGGCACGATCTTGATGTATCCCGAGCTTTGCTATTGTAGTTGGATCTTATGATGTTTCTCCCCCTCTACTCTCTTGTGATGAATTGAGTTTCCCCTTTGAAGTTATCTTATCGATTGAGTCTTTTATGAGAACACTTGATGTATGTCTTGCCGTGATTATCTGTGGTGACAATGGGATATCATGTGCCACTTGATGTATGTTTTGGTGATCAACTTGCGGGTTTCGTGACATTGGGAACCTATGCATAGGGGTTGGCACACGTTCTTGACTCTCCGATAGAAACTTTGGGGCATTCTTTGGAGTACTTTGTGTTGGTTGGATGAATATGAGATTGTGTGATGCATATCGTATAATCATGCCCACGGATACTTGAGGTGACAATGGAGTATCTAGGTGACATTAGGGTTTTGGTTGATTTGTGTCTTAAGGTGTTATTCTAGTACGAACTCTTTTATAGATTGATCTGAAAGAATAACTTTGAGGTGGTTTTGCACCCTACCATAATCTCTACGTTTGTTCTCCGCTATTAGTGGCTTCGGAGTGACTCTTTGTTGCATGTTGAGGGCTTGTTATATGATCTATCTATGTTATTATTGTTGAGAGAACTTGCACTAGTGAAAGTATGAACCCTAGGCCTTGTTTCCTATCATTGCAATACCGTTTACGCTCACTTTTACCACTTGTTACCTTGCTGTTTTTATATTTTCAGTTTACAAAAACCTTTATCTACCATCCATATTGCACTTGTATCACCATCTCTTCGCCGAACTAGTGCACCTATACAATTTACCATTGTATTGGGTGTGTTGGGGACACAAGAGACTCTTTGTTATTTGGTTGCAGGGTTGCTTGAGAGAGACCATCTTCATCCTACGCCTCCTACGGATTGATAAACCTTAGGTCATCCACTTGAGGGAAATTTGCTACTGTCCTACAAACCTGTGCACTTGCAGGCCCAACAACGTCTACAAGAAGAAGGTTGTGTAGTAGACATCATGGGCACGAATTCTTGGTGTGTTCGTGGTATGAAACTTTTGTGGTAATGGTACAACTCAAACTGCTGGAGTTTTCCAAATTCAGGGGATGTCAGCCAAGCGTCCACCTTGCCGGGTATGGACAGCAGGTAGCTTGTCAGGATGCAGAGGCATTGAACGGGGCCCTGCTGGTGAGAAGAGACGATGGCTCTGAGGAGATCAAATTCAGGAAGGACAGATATCTGACGACAGTCGAGATTGAGGGGCGCGGTGCACCATAGAGGGCGCCACCAAGTTGAGAGGACTTGTGTGCGGCAGCAATCCTTGGTGGGGAGAAGCGAGATGATCTCCTCAAGGATGACGCCCCGGAGATCGCTGATGCAGTCCACCAGAGATTCTA
>NC_057810.1:574715300-574725458 GCF_018294505.1 Triticum aestivum
GAGGAAGAAGGTGAGCGGGGTTTTCTGGACGAGTGAGGAAGATTGGGGAGTGGGGGGATTTGGGGGGGGGGGGATGGAAGCCGGAGAGCGAGATGTTCGTGTTTATAAGGCCCGCTGCACTAACTACTCGCTTTTTCCCAAGAACCACTCTCTTCTTTTGCGTTGCTGCATTGGAGCTGGCGCATGGACTTGGCTGACTGGCCATGCATGCAGGATGCATGTGCCCGCCGGCCACTGCATGCGCCTGGTTTGTTACTAGGCCTATTTAATAGGGTGGTTATGGAGTAAATTAAGGATATTTATTTTCTCTGTGTGTATCCACCAAATTAGAGGATGCGGTACTGGATGCAGACACTCACATTAAACTGACATTCAGAAGAACAAAAGTTCAGCATGTCTATGCATCTCAATGATTCACCATACTAGTATAACCAATACAAAGCTATGAGAAGGTGTGGAAATAAAGAAAATCGGTCGATGCTTCTCTGAGCAAAGGGCCTCCCTGCGCACGCATTAATTTCCTGGGCATGCTTGTTTCTTCTCAATGTTGCGAGCACTTTGAGCATGTTGGCAACTCCACAGCTAGCTAGCTGCCTCATCTTGTAATTGATGCTGACACATTTGCAGGCAATAGAGATGACTCAACATGGGTCCATATTGTGCAGTTCCTCTAAATCATATTCATTGTCCTGAATCTGAAAAGATAGGAAAACAGTAGCTATACTTGAACGGTGTTGCAAAACAGTAGCACATATCAATAGCTTGGCATGCAAAACATGATTGTCTGGACGAAGGGGATACTGACCTGCCTGACAAAGATTATATATAATTTCATAAGTCCTTGGTTGATTTCCACCTTCTGTTGCACTGCTTGTTTGCTCCTCCACACATGACAGGATCGTTCCACACTGCATTCAGCAAGTCAACATATGAATAAGCTAATTTCATCTTGCGGTGGTCATTGTACCTAGTTACGAATGTAGGAATACCTGGAGCACCATGAGGTTAGCTGACAGCAGGTAGATGCAGCCATATAAATTTTGTGCGGTGCTAACAAAATTGAGGTTTGTATCCCTTCCCGTTATGAGAATTATTCTTGAAGTTGGTAGAATGTGACGGCTTGTTCTTTGCATCAAACTTGCCATTCCCCTGAGATTTGTTCTTGTTGTTTTGGGGCTGGTTGGGCTGGAAGTTCTTCTTGTGTACCATGTGGGCACTAGAAGCTCCCTCAGCGACCGGATCACGTGTGTCTTTTGCTCTCACCTTCTCCTCAAAATCAAGAGTACTAATGAGATCCAAAACAGAAACTCATCTCTCTTGTTTTTCAGAGAAGTAGCAAAATCGTTCCGCGAAGGTGGAAGCTTGGCAATGATGGTCTAACAACAAATTTGTCCAGCAACACACACTTAAAGTACTGAAGTTCCTTAGAGAGTGACTGTATCTCATGAGTCTGCTGAACAACAGAGCGCTCATCAGTCATCTTGTAGCCACAGAATTGCTCCATGACGTACAACTCGTTGCCAGCGCCCGAGGGCCCAAACGTGGCCTCGAGCGCAGCCCACATGTCTTTGCCGCTGTCAAACGACATATATGAATCCACAATGGAATCATCAAGAACACTCAGTAGGGCGGCTTTGAAGAGGGTATACATGTTCTGAAAAGCTTCCTACTGTGTAGGATTAAGATTGCCCTCACGCTTACCCTTAGTGGTGTCATAGCAGTACATGATCTGAAACCAATATATTGCTCTTGTGCGCCACCTTTTATATTGCACCCCCTTAAAAGTAGGCGGCTTCAAAAGCGCAGCAAAACCACTCGGAGTAAATTGCCTATAATCAGGTTTTTGGATTGGATTGTTGAATATATGAGCAATTTAGTGTGAGATTTAATCCGAATCAGCAGTAAATAGATCATGACGATAATTGCAAACATCAAGTAATGATACGGACTAAACCAGGAGGACAGAATCACATACTGTACAGCGGGAGCAGAACCGATGTGGTTGATGTTGTCACTCATGTCGTTGATGAAGAGGTTACCGAGGTCGGGGAAGAAGGCTGCCATTGAGGAAGTCGTCACTGGCAGCAGTCAAAGGAGTGTGCTCCCCAAAAACCTGATCGCCCCTCTCCCGTACAGGATCACGAAAGGCGGGGTTCAGAGGACTGCTGTCCCTTCTCACGGTGCATGCCGGAAGGAGGTCTGGAGAAGAATTGTGTGGCGGCGCTAAGATCTGGAATGGTGCGAACCATATGATACAGCGGCGGCTAGGGTAGAGCATGTCAGGTCGGTCATGCGAGTATAATAGTAGGCCTTTGGCCCCCAAACCCCACGTCCAAGTCAATAATAGCTCAAAAAAAGAGTCAATAATAGCCCCACCAAGGTTTATCTCAAAATAATAGTCCCTTTAGTATAAATACTATATCATTAATAATGACCCCACCTTTTGTCTCACAAAGTATGTTGGAGTACAACCGGCTACATGTTTACAATCCGCTTCTCTTCTCTCTCCTTCAACTAAGCACAAATACTATATTTAAATCCTTATAGCCTGCTTTTGTCATCTAATTGTACTTGCTCTAAAGTTACTCTCCACTGTGTAGTCTGAAATGCCGGGCATGCAGCGGGCGGTGCCCTCGATCGGCGGGCCGCTTCAATGGCAGAAGCAGTGAGAAGTCACGTCGCCCTAACTTTCCATCAATGTGGAGCGGCGGGCTCAGCTGGCGCCGGGCGAGAAGCACGCGCGGGAGGGGGGATGGGTTTTTGTTGGGCCAAGAAGGTGAGAAGCCAACTTGGGATCGGTCCAGACAGGGAAATATCATGTGCTCCCATACTCTGCATATGACACTAGTCTATGTTACTACTCCCTCCTTTCCAGTTTATAGAGATGTTTAGAGTAACATAGTAATATGTTACAGTATAAGTTACTCCCCACTATGACCAGCCTTGGCCTCTCCCAGTGCTCCACCATGTATAGCTGCTAAGCCTGCCACGTAGGCATAAAATATGATGTGGCACCAATAAACTAAGCACCTATGCATTGAAGACTTGAGTTACTAAGCCATTTAATGCACTTAGCACCTCATCTAAGAGCATGGTTAATAGTATAGCTAGCTGCTGGCTATAAGCCAGTGCTATGTCATCTACAGCCCATCTTATAGTCAACATGTATAATAATAGATCAAAAGAGTGTACTACTTTTTTATTATGTTGCCCACCTTTCATTCTCACAAAGTGCCTAGGAGCACGTGCTAAAGCTGGCTCTTCATGAAGAGCCCGCTTACCTTCTCTCTCCTCTTCTCTTTCCTCCAACTAAGCAGAAATATACTAGTTTATTCCTTATAGCCCGCTGACTCAACTCTATTGTACTTTCTCTAAGCACATCTAAGCACTTACTAGCACCCCCTTGACCGTGGACCTTGACGGTGTACGTCACCTTGTATCTCATAATTTTCCTTGTCATCATCTGAGTCCTAGAAGATCTCACCTACATCATCATTAGCATGCAGCCGCCTTGATAGACAACGTGCGCAGAAGGAGTAGAGACAACTGGGGACACACCACCACCACGTCGTGGGCACTCCGTATGTGCTCATGTGCATGCAGCGTGCGTGTTTTTCCATTGGTGCTAGCTCTAAGGCCGAGGCTGCGGTCGTCTTTGTCTCCGACTAGTAGTTGAGCAATGACGACAAAGAGGTGCTGCAAGAGATGCCTATGCACTGTTGCATGCGAGCTTCACCGTAGCACGACGAACCGGACGTCGCCGCGTATGGTGCACGCCTCCATGCAGCCGAGTGTGTGCGCATGCATGTGTTATTCACGTGCATTCTACGGCCGAGCGTGTGTGCATGCATGTGTTGTGTACATGCATTGTGTGCTCAATGCTGTGCGCGTATGTGCATGAGTTGGATCGGATGGAGTTAGTGCGTTGTCTTGTGTACATGCGCGGCTGCATGCGTCCTGTACATGCGTGGCTTGTTGCGTGGTTATTAATAATTCAATATAAACTACTCCCTCTGTTCCTAAATATAAGTCTTTCTAGCCATTTCAAATAGACTACAACATACGAATGTATGTAGACATATTTTAAAGTGTAGATTCACTCATTTTGTTTCGTATGTAGTCCCTTATTGAAATCTCTAAAAAGACTTATATTTGGGAACGGAGGGACGTATAAAACATCTTCAACTTAGCATCCTGATGTACCATTTCTAGTGGTTAGCGAAAAGTTCAAGTTCTTTTATTTATTTATAGGTGGGCAGGCAGCACAAAACAGGGGAAAGCATGCAAGGTTCCTTGTAGACGCTCCACTGCGAGGTTCCTTGCTCCTTCTCGGTCGTCGGGAATCAATGATCTTCAACTCTTTTCTTTTACGTGAGCTTTGTTCATCCTTTTCCCAACACGCGAGACATCTAGCATCAAGGTGCACCTGTCATGCAAGAAAATGGAGATAATCAGATAAGCAGTGCGTAAGTGAGTCGTGCGGGGGGAAAAGCGGGGGCAAACCCTTTTTCGTAAGTGAGTCATGCACTTCGATGGCACCTACGCAAAAAAATTTCTCCTCGATGGCATGTGAATAGTGCACGTACTCAACGACGGAGCACGGGATGGTAGCAATGACATGGTCAACCCTTTTTTTGGAGAGAGTACGTAGTAAATAACTTTAATGTGTCCCGTCAACTCGCAAAACGACGAGAAGCTTGATTATGCCTTCTCCCTCGCCAACGCGTGCGCGGTGGCTCGCAGCACGAGGAGAAACTTTTGCTTACAAGTGGTGGACGTGCAGCAGTTCATTTGGTGTCAGATTGCCAGAAGCACTGCTGTAGAACTATCGACTTCCGGAAGAGGCGAAGAGCCAAGCGCAAGGTCACTTACTAACCTTAGGCTAGGCGTAGTGGGAGTAACATAAGTAGGGGTACCTCATTTTTTATTCTAGAAACAACCACACGGGAATATCAAGGTGCTGGTTACGTAGAACAAATTTCCTGGAGTCCGTGCTCAACCCTCCTCTATCTCTCTTCTCAGCCAGCCAGCGGACGCGCGGAGCCCATCGTCTATTTGCTCACATGCGGTCCCACATGTCAGTGAAAATGCAAGAGGACCCACTGAACCTGCACATCTTTCACCTCGATGTGTTGGTGATGAAAAACAAATTCAATAAAGATCTTCTGTGGCCGCTTTTGGAGTTACTCAAGAGTAGTAAGATTCTATTTACAGTTTAACCCAAGATGCACATCACGTGGCTTCAACTACCACTCTATTTTCTTGCATGACACGACCTGGATGCTGGATGTCCCACGTGTCGGCAAAAGAAGGAAGAACCCGACCAAATCTTTGGTTGTGCTCTCGGATTAGACTAGTTGTGCTAACTTAAAAAATTTATTGTGTACTCCCTCCGTTCCAAAATACTTGACTTCCGTTTGTCCAAAAATGGATGTACCTATATACTAAAACATGCCTAGATACATCTATATTTTGACAAATAGAAGGCATGTATTGTGGAACATAGGGAGTAGAATGGATGCAAGTTTTGGTATTGGGAAGAAGAGTACATCCATATTTTGATAGAGCATTGGAGTTGGCCTTACAAGTGGGACCGCAGTTGAGGAAACCTACTATCGGCAAACCCCCACCTCGCCTGACGCGCGATGGCTGAGTTAGAGAAACGATGAGGTTGAAGAGATTGCTCTAGCACGGACTCCAAGAAATATGGTGTCAGATGGAAGTCGTGCTGGTGGCGTGTGCCGTACTCCTGGACATGAATGCTTGTTCTGGCCCATGCCACCCTACTACTCCTACTACTTACTATATAGTACTAGTATCGAAGATTCACGGGGTTGGTTACATACAGTGAACACATTAACATATGGCTATAGTAAAAACACCCGCCCGATGCGTGAAGCATGTGAAGCTAGTACAAATAGTGTACTAGTATTGTTGATTGGCCTCATCCGATAACTTGTTGCAATGCACGTACAATTATGTATTCAGAAAATATTTTTTTGCCTCATCGCACCACTCACTCAGAGAAGCGACTCGAAAGCCATTCATAAATTTAGTAAGTTTATCACAGGCATATCATTTTATTACATACAACAGGTCATCAACCCACATCAACAACGAGGATACATTATAAATACTAAAGTTTTCACCACACAACAAATAACAAGCAATGAAATGAACTTCAACTCAACCATTCCTCGGCATTGCAAATGCTTGCTTTGAACCACAAGTGATTCTCTGGGACGGGCCACCTATTGTCGATCTTGAGACCAATGCAGGACTGATCATCCAGGCTGAAGCGGCCTACTATATCACTACCAGGGTAGGGAACCACCCAAATGTCCGAGGTATAGACACAATTGCTTCTCATAAATGGTACTAGTAACGTTGTGTCAATAGCAGTTGGATCGCCTTTCACCATCATCGAATAGTTTTTTCCAAGGAAGAGCAAGTTTTCTCCAAGACTATCAATTCTGTACCAGGGAGAAGGTGTTGGCGCTAGCACACTAGTATCCATCCCGAATACCATGCAACGGGTGTTGGAATAGGTCCGGAGAGTGCGACCATGGGAGACAACACGTGCTCCCTCAGTAGTAACAAACTCAGTGCGCTGTATACACACAAGAAGCGATGATCCATTGAAATTAGTTGCCAAGCACCACTGAGTATATACATTCTGCTCGTCCTCATGCTCGTGATCATCACCATCGTCATCTCCCCCTTGGTTATAAAATTTTTCAAGTATAGGTGGTGGAATATTCACAGGACCTTGGAAACACAAGAAGAAGGTTAATTAGTAAAGGGAAACATGCTAACCCGCATGCATGTGGATGAAACAATTATAATTACGGTGGAAGACAAACGTACCGAAAGCATAAGGATTCCATACAAAAACAGTGCCACGAGTGGTGGCAGCAAACACAAGGCCCTCGTATTGAATTGCATCACAGTACACATCCGTGTATAGGAACTGATTTTTGAGCAATATCCATCCAGTCGAACCACGAAGGATGGAAACAAGCTTGTTGAAGATAGCAACAACTTCATAGTTGTTGTAATTCCAAGAGCGGTTGGGAACTCGACAAATTGCTATCTTCCGTAGAAGACAGTCACCATGATCGTATTTGAACGTGCATATAATACCGGTGTGCTCAACCTCTGGGCAGTCTGCTAAGATTTTTGGAAGTGGAACCCGGTCATGAGTGTACACATTCACAAGTTCCCACTCGCAGTTGGACCCAATGTAAACAACCCAATCTCCATTTGCGCCTACCCAATCCTTGCCCTCAAGCGATGGCATCTTAACATCATACGTATCATTATCAAGCGGCATCAACTTGCACAAGGCGAGGCCTCCGTCGCCCCCGCGCCAGTAGTCATCAGGGTCACGGCGAAGAAGATAGGGGAGATCAAACTGCTCCTTGACTCTTGGGTTCCTTGTAATGATGTTATTAGTTGAGTCGAGAATGGGCTTGAACGAACCTGCCATGCTAGCTGAGGTGATGACGTCGCACCGATCAATGAGTTCCTCCACCACGTCATCTTTCAGACCGGGGCAAGAATAATGGGGTCGTTTCCGGCCTGTTCCCTCCATGGAGAAGACGATCGAACAATGGCAGAAGGAAGGGTGAAGGGCTGAAGGAAAATGGAGGAGGGAGAGGAAGAGCGTGCGACAACAGTTCCAAATTGAGAGGGAAAGGCCAAGAGTTGGTGGACGGTTGCCAGTTTGCCACGGTTCACGAAGAGGCGCCCCGGCCTACACGTCCGTTTGGAAATACGAGTAGAAAAGGACTCGCCGTCGTCTCACTGATATGTTGGAACGGGACCACATGTCAACGAAACATGGTGTGTAATTTCTCGTGCAAAATGCGATCTGGCCGCATTGGCCCGAGGTGCCGCATTAGTTTTTTTTGAAAGTTTGTCGCATTAGTTATCGACCTTTATTTTTTTAACATGCAATCTGAATGGGTAGCTCCTGTGGTCATCACACATGAGCGGATATAGTGATGGTTGATTCGCCCGAGCAACTTATTACTGTGGGAATATGGGAGTACCAACGGATTCAAGGAACAGAGAAATGATGGTTGCTTCGTCCGAGCAACTTACTGTAGCGAAGGTGGGGCTCTGTGATTTGACTGCTCACTAGTCATTACTACTACGGCACAACGACCGGGGTGAATCTTTCCCTGAAGTTGTGTTGTGCACTCAATATTGCTGCATGGCAGGTGGAGCCGGATGAAGGATGTCCAACATGTCGGCGAAACGAAGTTGAATTGTTTCTGGCATTGCTATCAATCCTTCAGGATTTGTTTATATGTACGCATAATTTTGATGAATTGTACTGTGATGCTATGAAGGTTTCAACTTTGGTTCCCGCAGGAAAAAAAAGGTTTCAACTTAGGATTCATGTGTCTTGCCTCGAGATTATCTCGTTACAACATTCCATCAAGTACAAATGAAACTACCATGGCTAATGCATCTCAATGGTTCGCAGATCAGCGCTAATATTCACATCACAACTGAAGACAAAGTTGTGAGAAGGTGTACAAATAAAGAAAAAAAATATAATTGATCGATGCTGTTTGTAGGCATGGCTCCATTTCCTTGGCACAATGTTCATTGCTTGGCAGCTAGTTTCACCCAGCTCTGTAGCCAAAAAAGATGTGTATGAAGGACACCACAATCCGATCATTTTGTGCAGCTCCACTAAAATCGAGCGGACCATCCCTGTTTGCAAAGATATCCAGTCAGTGTGATTACAATAATAGTGGAACTAGATGATGAAACATAACACACATAAATAGAAGCCGATCACCTCTACGATCTCTCTTTAGGACTAACTTCTTGTTGGAGAAGATTAGGCATGGAGTTGGATGAGGAGGATACCAAAACCAATCTCCCTTTCCGCAGTCCCACAGAAATGTAAAAACGTTGCCCGTGTGACATTTTGGCGGAACTGCACAAAACACTCTTGAGAAAAAAGTGATTTGTGCAGTTCACCAAAAGGTCGCAATAGCAAAGAGGTGAAAATGGATAGCCCTATTTGCAAAAGGAGGTCGAAAGGAAACAATTACTGCCCAATAACACGAGTTGAAGACACATACGCCGACAAAAAAGAAGCATGTTCCATGTAATAAGGGAAAGATAGCACATGGTGGTTTATCAAAAATGGTTTGAGGACGAGATTGCAAGATGGAAAGTACGCCGGCCAAGATACGATTTAAGCAAACAACTAAAGAAGATCCACATGCAGCAACATGGGAAGATGGGTAGTGGAGCAAGGCTGGAGGAAGCTGTACCTGAGGGTCGTCGGGATGTTACTAGGAGGGCGCCGGCAGCCGGGATCTACCCATACTGTGGCAGCGAGCAAGTGGCGAAGGCCCTACCGCGCCGGAGCTTGGTCAGAGAGAATGGCGGGTACCGCAGATCGGGACATGCTGCCTCAACACCGTCGAACGGAGAGACGATGCACATCCTCCCTTTCCGCCGACGGACGGGATGCGGCCGGATCACTAACCAATGCTGAGAGAGAGAGGCCACGTCGGCCTTGTGTGAGATGGTGTGACGAGAGACAAACCCATTTTTTTATTTTCCCCACGGCAATCGTTTTATATTCTGTACGTGCCATTGAGGAATATATAACTTTATTTAATGCTAACGCGTCAAGTCGAACTTTGTTCCGTCTAGGCGTGGTACCCGACCCTCCTTCGAGTAAACAACCGCCACACGCATCAAATTATCACGTGGGCTGCCTTTTCGTACAGAAACGAACTCCACCATGTACCCGCGGGTGTGGCCGGGAATGAGACGTGAGTACGTGCGTCCTGCGTGCACTTCTTCTTTAGGTGCAGGTATGTACGTGGGTGGGTGTGAGAGAGATGGTTTGTGCGAAACTGAGGCAATGTGTTGATGATATCTCAATCATAAAAACGTAACATATGCAATGTGTGTGAAATGAGGTCATGGATGTGAGATATCGATAGAATTGAAAACAGGGATGAAGTGTGTGTCTGCACGATCGATAAAGAGTGCCATCAAATTTGTGTTTGCCCACGTCAAAGATACAGGGCGGCTGGCCTACTGGAATTTGAGAGGGCAGAGGTGCAGTTTTTCTCCGTGGCATGGATACCTACCTACAACATTCGACTATCAGTGTGT
>NC_057810.1:574725747-574728512 GCF_018294505.1 Triticum aestivum
GGAGAGAGACCTAGCTATGTATTGAGGGAGATCGATCGACATCCATGCATATGTGTGGC
This sequence comes from Triticum aestivum, assembly GCF_018294505.1. NCBI lineage: Eukaryota > Viridiplantae > Streptophyta > Magnoliopsida > Poales > Poaceae > Triticum > Triticum aestivum. The sequence goes on from NC_057810.1 coordinate 574,725,807, forward strand.
AAAGGAATAAGGTTGGGAAAAAGACAAAGGTAGAGCGTCAGAGGGTTGGTGGTGGAGTGGCGTCTCACAAATGGTGGGAGAGGCCTACTAGACAAACGGAGGGTATGAGTGCAATATCAATAAGAGAGGGCGGGGGATGTCTGTCTGTCTATGCACGTGCGTGTGAGAGACAGGTCGGGAGGTATTCAAGGATGATGAGGGGAGAAGATATGGTTGTGGCAAGCATACGTAACTACATAGGAAGATCAACCGTCGTGTGTCCGAGAAAAGGAGAGACATAAGTAGCGAGGTAAGTGTATCGGTGCTTGGTGAAAACGAATTATAGTCGACCTGGCTATATGTAGGGAGATCAGTTCATATACACGCCTGCATGTGTTAGAAGCAAATAAGGTCTGGAGAGGCATACATGGGGAGAGGGTGTGGCTAGTAGGTTGTGCGAGAGGCCTACCATGTCGAGGGGGGAGGAGTGTGCGAGTATGTGATCAATGAAAAGAGGGGCGGGAGTGTGCACCTACGTGGAATCGTATTGGACATAGGGGGGCATGGACGGTGAGAAGAGAAGAGGGGAAGTATATATGTGTTTGTTGTAGGCACACTTGGCTAGAGAGGTATATCGACCAGTGTGTGCCAGAAAGAAGGAGCCGGGGGGCTACACACACCGTTGGTGGACGACCTAAAGAGAAATAATGAACGTGCGCGATGGAGGGGACGCTAAGGGTGGGTGAGAGGGGGGCGGGCATGTGCATGCATGATAGAAAGTTAGCGCTAGCTAGCTACAAATAGAAGAGGATCGTGAAGGTGTAAAAGACGAACAAAGATCATAATTCATTATAAAAAAGTGGATACGGATACTTGAAGTAGATATCATAATGTAGAACATTGATTATAATTTGGGCTAATGTGTGGCTTTTGCAACTCAGGTCTAAATACTTGTCATAATATAGGGGATGGGGCACTATACTTTGTGTGATAAACACGGTGTACGTATGGAACATGGTTTAGATTATGAATATATAGTTAGTACATCAAATGTACTATTATTTGGAATCAACATCAAGTGTATTCAAAAAATAGAATTCGAGTTCATGTAGTACACATAGTTCATATCTATCTCTATAGTAATCATGTGGTGTGTTATTAAGGTAATACACGAATGATGGTTGAAGTTTGCAACAATCATGATTGTAGATTCTTATTGAAATAGAGAAACGAATTCAAATTTAGTTCAAATTGCAGCGGTAGTATAGACATTTGGAATGCACTAAAATGTTGGTATGAGTAGGTTACATGCATTATACAGCAAGCGAAAAAATTTAATCGGACATAACATGGATTCATACTCCCTCCTTCCATCTATATAGGGCGTAATGAGATTTTTAAGACCGCCTTTGACTATTGACAAGATTAATAGTACATGACATGTACAATGTGAAAATTATATCATTGAAAGAACCTTTCACAGACGAATTTAACGGTGTGCTTTGTGTAAGTTGCATGTCATATATTATTGCTCTAATATTTGGTTAAAGTTAGCATCGAAAAACGCATTAGGCCCTATATAGATGGAAGGAGGGAGTAGATTTGAATAGCATTTGTATAGTAAAACGGGGCAAGACTCTCTCTTTGTGTGGTGTGAATAGTTTTATTTTTTCATTTTCTTTTTGGTTGAGGGAATTGCGAATTGATTTGGTACGTACAAGTACAATATTACTACACGTTAGGTTTGTCCCTAAAATTTAACCCGCGTCTTCTTATATCCCGAAAATTCAGATATCGTGCTCCCAAAACTAGCGCCTTCACAACCCGCGCCTTGCTATCCCGAAATTACAACGCGCGCAAAAACTCACTCCAGCTGCCAAATCCCGACACGCGAAATCCCCCTTCTAACCTTGAGCAGAAAGGGCCGCTAGTTCAAATCGGTGGGGGGTACTTTTGTAACACACCATACATTTTGGACAAGCGCGTCCCTAAGTCATGCTTCACCCCCTCCCATCTCTCCCTTTTCGCCATTCGAAATCCCAGGCCGCCATAACCTCTCCACTCCAGCCGCGAAACCCCGCCCTCCTCTGTCCACCACCTCACCACTGCCTAGCCGGAGCCTCTTCCCCAACGATGTCGTCCACGACAACAGCTCGACATCCCTCGTCCACCTCCCCGGATGAGGATCTATCGTCCATCTCATCGTCCCGCCGGCTCAGCCGCCCCATCCTCCACCTCCAAGGAGGTGCTCCGATGATCGCCTCGTCCATCGTGGCTGCTCCATCCCCATAGCACCGCCATAACCTGCTCCACCGGAACCGCAGCATCCTCACCGACTCCTCGGACGAAGCCAAGGCCTACTCGGTGCCACCAAAGAGGTTGTACACTCATCGCATCGCACCTTCTCCTTAACTCGACCTCTTGGCGACGATGGTGCTCCATCACGCACCCCATGGAGCGGCTACCTTGAAGCCGGTGCCGCGGGCGACATCTCCACGACGGCTCTCCCCCAGCGCGAGGCCCCTTTGGCGGCGGCGTCCATACCAGCCGGATCTGCTGCCGCTGCTCCAGCTCTCGCTCGCTCGCTCGCGCTGCTGCTCCGGCTCTCGCTTGATCGCTTGCTCGCCCAGCTGCTGCTGCTGCTCTCACCCTCGCTCGTGCTGCTGCTCTGCTCCGATTTAGCCACACTTCAATCGACTGAATCGACTTTTGGGTCAGTCGATTTTC